>NW_025779123.1:0-54869 GCF_021130785.1 Homalodisca vitripennis | reverse complement strand
TTTGCTCTACCCAAATTTGGGTTTGGCCGAAAAAACCATTACTTTAAAATATTTTGAAATTTTCCCCTTTAAAATTTACCTTTGGGGCTAAATAGCTGCAAAGGGTTTGGGGCCGTAGGCTCAAAAAAAATTTTCAGTGGGATTTATAAAGGGCGTGCACAAAAAAGTCCTGTAACATTTTGCCCTATCCTCAACGGTTTGGCCGCATTACGCGTTTTAAAGTAATCGATTTTTTTAAAGTTTTACGTGAGATATTGTTTTCTGGGCTTTTATTGCAGGCCAAAACCTCATAATTGTAGCACAAGAATTAAAAATTTGAATTTTATTACTTATCCAATGCGGATCTACAAAAAAAGGTCCGTTTGATATTTTCCTCTATCTCCATTGGTTCGGCTAATAAATGTAAATTATTTCTCAGATTTTTTTTAAATAAACTTTGTTTTCTTGAGTCGATAGCGACCAAAACGGTTAGTTCTTGCTTAAATGTAATAAAAACTTTTATGACTTAAAAAATTGATGGGATCTACAAAAAAGGTTTAAAAAATGTAACTATTTGTATGTATGTACTTTAATTAATAAGAAGAGGGAAAGAAAAAATACGCTATAAATAGCTAAAATATTTGTCGTAGATTGGCCAATTTTTGGAGTTTAGTTGAGTTTTTAAATTAATATTTTAATATCTGACTAATATTTTTTGGTGTTTTGTTGTTTTGTACTTTCTTTAAATGCTTCAGAATAGTTTTGCACTTGCTTTGCTACGTTAATGAGGTGAAATACAACTCCACATTATAAAAATGGCTCGTCTGAAGAGTGTAGCTAAGCGTCAATATAGTAGATAGGGGAGAGGGACCAGAGGAAATGGTTATTTTGTACACAGACACATTACCTCTCAAAATAGGCCAAAGTGTGATCATTACCCCCGGGTAAATATTAACCCCCCCGGGGGATTTCCTGATGTGGTGCATCTCTGCTATGACCTGATAACCTCCTGAGTACATTAAACCCCCTGTTGTGTTAACCCCCACTGTAACATTAAAACCCCCCCCCCAGGGAATTTTTCTGGCCATGACAGCAGGTCCGTATTTTTAACATTCATCCATATCTCTTTACCCACCCTTGGAAATGTTCACCTGGTTTTGACCAGATAACCCACTGATGTCATAACCTCTGAGGTAAATTTAAAACCCACCAGGGACCGTATGGGCATGGAACCTCATGTACAAATTTTAACAATCACCACAATCCCTTGTTTTCCGAATATGCAAGCGTAAATTTATAACCGACTTATCCCCGAAATTTTGGCAATTACCCCTAAATGGGGGCCCTGGGGGCGGTATTAGCCCCCTAGTCGGCGAAGGCGAGGAAGGTCGAAGTTCCTTTAATATAATATGCCGCATTGTGTAACTGGAACTAACTCAACTCACCTGACTGTCATATAGATACAAATTCTAACATACTTTCTAGAAGAGAGGGAAACTTGAATATTTGGCACGAATGGTACTGTTCACAATATGACCCGGAGGAAAAAAGTCTGAAAACCGGACTTTTTTACTTCTAAAAAACCTCCCAAAAAATATTCCCGAAAAATCGCGCCAAATTCTTTACACTTGCAGGCATTTTTGGTAAGCCCAGCTATGCGGTTGCGAAAACCGTTGGAGCTAGCTCGGATTAGACGAAAAATTCATGGTCTGGACATGGAGTGTGAACTACAAAAAAGGTTCCTCAGACTTTTCTGCTCTATCTTCAATGGTTAAGCGATTAAAACGCATCGAACATTTGACCCCATTCCATAGATTTTTTCGCTGTTTTAAAGTTAATGTTTTGAGCGATAGCGGCCGACCCGAAAAAACGGTAGGTCGTAGCTCAAATCTGATTTTGACCCATCAAATTAGCAAATTTACGTGATCTACAGAAAAGGGTTTAGTGACTTTTTGCTCTATCTCCTAACTTCAAAAGTTTGGTCGAAAACCGAGAAAACGTGATTATGTGCAATTTTTTTTTTGTCATTTTCACGTGAAACTTTGTTTTTGGGGTTCGATAGCGGCGAAAACAGCTTTGTGGAGGTCAAAATAAAACAAAGGTTTAGGATTTAGGATAATAATAGTTCTACAAATAAGGTTCTAATGGCTTTTTACTATATCTACCATTAGTTTGGACCGCAAAAGCGATATTATTAAGTGAAAATCATTGGAAACTTTTTCGCTACAAATTTAACATTCCGGGCCTTGATAGCGGCCTCCCCTAAACGGTTTGGGTCGTCGTAGCTCATAATCAGATTTTCATGTGGTTATTTAGAAAATCAGTGATCTACAAAAAACGTTTTTCAGTATCATTTTTGCCCCTATCCTCAACGGTTTGACCGCATAACGCGTTTTGTTTTTAGTTTTTTAAAGTTTTGATTTTTTGAGTTTTACGTGAGATTTAGTTATCTGGGCATCTATTTCAGACAAAAACTTAGTTTTGCCCCAGAGTAAAATTTTGATTTTTAATACCAAAACTAATGCGATCTACACTAAAAGGTCCAGTGACCTTTTTACTACTATCTTCCCATGATTTCGCCGGAAAAAAACGTAATTATATTGTTTAATTTTCACTTAAAAACTTACTTTTCGTGCTCGATGTGGTGCCGAAACTGTTGGTCCTAGCTTAAATGTAAAAAGTTTTGTTAGAGTAGCTATTCATTAGGATATACAAAAAAAAGGTCCAGTTAGCTTTCATTTGTTTATCTCTAAATATGGCTAATTTTCTTTGTCGTTCATTTTTTAGGTGTTTTAAAAATTTTGCAACTATAACTAGTTTGCGATTCCTTGGTGGTTCCAGATTGGACTTGTATTTAAACTCGTTTAAACGATTTGGACTATACCCACCCCCTCCACATTCGGGAGTTGGCTGCCTGCTGTCGTTTGTGAAGCTTCTATAGTAGATAGGGACAGAGTGCTTTTTAAAAATGAAATAGTGATTCCTTATCAACACTTGGTATAGATTTGTAAAATTTCCGATAGTAATATAAATACCCTCATCAACGTTTTATTTTTGATATAAATTACTGTTCACATATTCTCGTGTAGCACTGACACACCATTTTCCACCTGAAAAGTACCACGCGTTTCTAAATAACTCCCGATATAACATTAACCCCCCCTCCGGGAATTTAATGGTTGATGCACGATGATTAAAAACAAACCCCTGATCAACTTAATAATTAATAATGGCAGTTTTAAATATTTATTTACACTTAAATCTGTTTTACAAAAACAGCTGTACGGTGCAGACTTTATCCAACAAGCGTTTTTTATTTGTACCGACCTAAATCCATAGGTCGTTAGAATCAAATCTGCGGGGTCCACAATCGCAAACAAAATTAAATTTCCACAAGGAAAGGTCAGTTTAGTCACTTTTTACGTATCTCTAATCGGTTTTAAGCGCATCAAAAACGCCTCAAAGTCAAAAGTTAGGGTAATAAATCCGGAAAATTAAACTATGGGTATACATACTTCCTCGGGACTTTTGGTTAAAACCAATAATTCTTCCTTTGTCTCCAAAATTTCGACGAACACATAACTTAACTCTTCTCCCAAAATCAAATTGATTTAATATTATACACCACACATCTTTTGGCTGAGCGTTAGCGTAAAGCGTTACGACGTAGAGTTTCTCGAGAACGGATACATAAAATTGGGAAACTTTCAGGGTCTGAATTCTAACCAATCTCCGAACTACGTTATACACCGATTTTAGCCAAACCCCCATAATGGGGGCTGGGGGCGTAGCCCAAGCGAGCGAAGGCGAGTCCTATATTATATACAGCCGCATGTGTAACTCACTCACTGACTCACTGACATATAATCATACTAATTCTAACATAGTTCCAGAAGTGCTGGAAACGTGAAATTTTGCAGGCACGTCGCTCGTATCTTCAAACCTCCGGGAAAAGTCTGAAAAACCGGATTTTTTCACTTTTCAAACCCCTCAAAAAAATTCCTGAACGGACCCCTGTTTTGCCCTTGCGGGCTTTCCTTTTGAAGCCCGATAGCGGGCGAACCGTTGGAGCTAGCTTCGATCTGACGACAAATTCATAATCAGGAATGAAGTGAACTACAAAAAAGGTTCCAATGACTTTTTGCTCTATCTCAATTGGTTTGGCCGCAAAAACGCGATTACATTTAAATATTTTTGAAATTTTTCGCCTAAAAATTTACCTTTCGGGCTTGATAGCGGTCTGCTGAACGTTGGTCGTAGCTCAAAAACAAATTTTCAATGGGATTTAGTAAATCGCGTGAATCTACATAAAAAGGTCAAGTAACTTATTGCCCTATCCCCAACGGTTTGGCCGCATTACGCGTTATAAAGTATCGATTTTTTTAAGTTTAAACGCGAGATTTTGTTTTCTGGGCTCTATTTCAGACAAAATCTTAGTTCTAGGCCAGAATAAAAATTTGATTTTAATACAAAATAATGCTATGTACACAAAAAATCCAGTGATTTTTTTACTCTATCTTCCATGGTTTAGCCGTAAAACGTGATTATGTCGAAAATTTCACTTAAAAACTTACATTTTGGGCTCGATAGTGGCCGAACCGTTTGGCCGTAGCTTAAATGTAAAACTTTTTCATAACTAGCTATTTATGAAATCAACAAAAAAGGTCCAGGTAGCTTTTTTGTTCGTTTATCTTTCCCGTAAGCCTGGTTAATGCTCTAAATGGCAAATTCTTTGTCGTCAATTTAAGGGGGTTTTTAAATCTTTGCAACTATAATTAGTGCGATTCGTGCTGGTTCCAGATTTGACCTTGTATTACTCACGTTACCGAGTGACTAAAACCCCCCTCCACGTCGGAAGTTTGGCTGAGCGTTAGTGAAGCTTCAATAGTAGATAGGGACAGAGTGTTTTTTTTTATGTTCACAGACACAACACCCTCTAAAATAGGCCCAAGTGTGTCATTAACCCCCGGTAATATTAACCCCCCCCGGGGATTTCCTGGTATGACCTGATAACCTCCTGAGTACATTCAACCCCCTGATGTTGTTAACCCCCCTCGGTAACATTAAACCCCCCAGGGAATTTCCTGGCATGACCTCATGTCCGAATTTGACCAGTCACCAAATCTCTTAACCCCCCCTGGGAAGTTCCTGGTATGACCAGATAAACCCCCCGGAGTCTTATCCCCCGGTAACGTTAACCCCCCCGGGAATTTGTTTCATATGACCAGACAATATCCTGACGAATTTAAACCCCCTGATGTCTAACCCCCTTAACATTAATTTCACCCCCCCCCCGGGAATTTCTCGCCTTGACTATAGATAGTCTCCTGGTGACATTAAACCCCCTGTTCCACTTAAAATACTGCCTTAAGGTCGGTTTTTATTATGTTTATACTAAACAATTCAAGATAGCTGACCCGTGCAGACTTTTCTCCCCGAGCTCATTCCTGGCTAAACCATAGGTCGTAGATCGATCAAATCTGAGGGCACAATCGGAAGACAGAATTAAATTTCCGACAAGAAAGGTCCAGTCACTTTTTGTCGTATCTCTAACGGTTTAACCGCAAAATGCCCTCAAAGTCAAAAGTTTTTTACGAATCCGGGAAAAAAATCAATGATAAAGGTCAATTTTTAAATCCCTTGTCATTTACCTAATGTCCGGACTTAACCAGTCACCGAATTCCGCTTATCCCCGAATTTTAAGCGTTTACTTTGGGGGCCTGGGGGCGTAGCCCCCCAGCGAGCCGAAGGCGAGTCCTATATTATATACAGCCGCATGTGTAACTCACTCACTGACTCACTGACTATATAATCATACTAAATTCTAACATAGTTTTCCAGAAGTGCTGGAAACGTGGAAATTTTGCAGGCACGTCGCTCGTATCTTTCAAACCTCCGGAAAAGTCTGAAAACCGGATTTTTTCACTTTTCAACCCCTCAAAAAAATTCCTGAACGGACCCCTGTTTTGCCCTTGCGGGCTTTCCTTTGAAGCCCGATAGCGGGCGAACCGTTGGAGCTAGCTTCGATCTGACGACAAATTCATAATCAGGAATGAAGTGAACTACAAAAAAGGTCACAATGACTTTTTGCTCTATCTCAATTGGTTTGGCCGCCAAAACGCGATTACATTTAAATATTTTGAAATTTTCGCCTAAAAATTTACCTTTCGGGCTTGATAGCGGCTGAAACGGTTGGTCGTAGCTCAAAACAAATTTTCAATGGGATTTAGTAAATCGCGTGATCTACATAAAAGGTCAAGTAACTTATTGCCCTATCCCCAACGGTTTTGGCCGCATTACGCGTTATAAAGTATCGATTTTTTAAGTTTAACACGCGAGATTTTGTTTTCTGGGCTCTATTTCAGACAAAATCTTAGTTCTAGGCCAGAATAAAAATTTGATTTTAATACAAAATAATGCTATGTACACAAAAAATCCAGTGATTTTTTACTCTATCTTCCATGGTTTTAGCCGTAAAACGTGATTATGTCGAAAATTTCACTTAAAAAAAACTTACATTTTTGGGCTCGATAGTGGCCGAACCGTTGGCCGTAGCTTAAATGTAAAACTTTTCATAACTAGCTATTTATGAACATCAACAAAAAAGGTCCAGTAGCTTTTTGTCGTTTATCTTTCCGTAAGCCTGGTTAATGCTCTAAATGGCTAATTCTTTGTCGTCAATTTAGGGGTTTTAAATCTTGCAACTATAATTAGTGCGATTCGTGCTGGTTCCAGATTGACCTTGTATTACTACGTTACCCGAGTGACTAAAACCCCCTCCACGTCGGAAGTTGGCTGAGCGTTAGTGTGACGCTTCAATAGTAGATAGGGACAGAGTGTTTTTTTTTATGTTCACAGACACAACACCCTCTAAAATAGGCCCAAGTGTGTCATTAACCCCCGGTAATATTAACCCCCCCCGGGGATTTCCTGGTATGACCTGATAACCTCCTGAGTACATTCAACCCCCTGATGTGTTAACCCCCCTGGGTAACATTAAACCCCCCAGGGAATTTCCCTGGCATGACCTCATGTCCGAATTTGACCAGTCACCAAATCTCTTAACCCCCCCTGGGAAGTTCCTGGTATGACCAGATAACCCCCCGGAGTCTTATCCCCCGGTAACGTTAACCCCCCCGGGAATTTGTTCATATGACCAGACAATTATCCTGACGAATTTAAACCCCCTGATGTCTAACCCCCTTAACATTAATCACCCCCCCCCCGGAATTTCTCGCCTTGACTAGATAGTCTCCTGGTGACATTAAACCCCCTGTTCCACTTTAAAATACTGCCTTAAGGTCGGTTTTTGATTATGTTTATACTAAACAATTCAAGATAGCTGACCCGTGCAGACTTTTCTCCCGAGCTCATTTCCTGGCTAAACCATAGGTCGTAGATCAAATCTGAGGGCACAATCGGAAGACAGAATTAAATTTCCGACAAGAAAGGTCCAGTCACTTTTTGTCGTATCTCTAACGGTTTTAACCGCAAAATGCCCTCAAAGTCAAAAGTTTTTACGAATCCGGGAAAAAATCAATGATAAAGGTCAATTTTTAAATCCCTTGTCATTTACCTAATGTCCGGACTTAACCAGTCACCGAATTCCGCTTATCCCCGAATTTTAAGCGTTTACTTTGGGGGCCTGGGGGCGTAGCCCCCAGCGAGCCGAAGGCGAGTCCTATATTATATACAGCCGCATGTGTAACTCACTCACTGACTCACTGACATATAATCATACTAATTCTAACATAGTTCCAGAAGTGCTGGAAAACGTGAAATTTTGCAGGCACGTCGCTCGTATCTTCAAACCTCCGGGAAAAGTCTGAAAACCGGATTTTTTCACTTTTTCAACCCCTCAAAAAATTCCTGAACGGACCCCTGTTTTGCCCTTGCGGGCTTTCTTTGAAGCCCGATAGCGGGCGAACCGTTGGAGCTAGCTTCGATCTGACGACAAATTCATAATCAGGAATGAAGTGAACTACAAAAAAGGTCCAATGACTTTTTGCTCTATCTCAATTGGTTTGGCCGCAAAACGCTCGATTACAATTTAAATATTTGAGAAATTTTCGCCTAAAAATTTACCTTTCGGGCTTGATAGCGGCCTGAACGGTTGGTCGTAGCTCAAAACAAATTTTCAATGGGATTTAGTAAAATTGCCGTGATCTACATAAAAGGTCAAGTAACTTATTGCCCTATCCCCAACGGTTTGGCCGCATTACGCGTTATAAAGTATCGATTTTTTAAGTTTAACGCGAGATTTTTGTTTTCTGGGCTCTATTTCAGACAAAATCTATAGTTCTAGGGCCAGAATAAAAATTTGATTTTAATACAAAAATAATGCTATGTACACAAAAAAAGGTCCAGTGATTTTTTACTCTATCTTCCATGGTTTAGCCGTAAAACGTGATTATGTCGAAAATTTCACTTAAAAACTTACATTTCCGGGCGCGATAGTGGCCGAACCGTTGGCCGTAGCTTAAATGTAAAACTTTTCATAACTAGCTATTTATGAAATCAACAAAAAAGGTCCAGTAGCTTTTTGTCGTTTATCTTTCCGTAAGCTGGTTAATGCTCTAAATGGCTAATTCTTTGTCGTCAATTTAAGGGGTTTTAAATCTTGCAACTATAAATTAGTGCGATTCGTGCTGGTTCCAGATTGACCTTGTATTACTACGTTACCGAGTGACTAAAACCCCCCTCCACGTCGGAAGTTGGCTGAGCGTTTAGTGAAGCTTCAATAGTAGATAGGGACAGAGTGTTTTTTTTATTATGTTCACAGACACAACACCCTCTAAAATAGGCCCAAGTGTGTCATTAACCCCCCGGTAATATTAACCCCCCCCCCGGGGATTTCCTGGTATGACCTGATAACCTCCTGAGTACATTCAACCCCCTGATGTGTTAACCCCCCTGGTAACATTAAACCCCCCAGGGAATTTCCTGGCATGACCTCATGTCCGAATTTGACCAGTCACCAAATCTCTGTAACCCCACCTGGGAAGTCTCCTGGTATGACCAGATAACCCCCCGGAGTCTTATCCCCCGGTAACGTTAACCCCCCCGGGAATTTGTTCATATGACCAGACAATATCCTGACGAATTTAAAACCCCCTGATGTCTAACCCCCTTAACATTAATCACCCCACCCCCCCCCCCGGGAATTTCTCCGCCTTGACTAGATAGTCTCCTGGTGACATTAAACCCCCTGTTCCACTTAAAATACTGCCTTAAGGTCGGTTTTTATTATGTTTATACTAAACAATTCAAGATAGCTGACCCGTGCAGACTTTTCTCCCGAGCTCATTCCTGGCTAAACCATAGGTCGTAGATCAAATCTGAGGGCACAATCGAAAGACAGAATCAAATTTCCGACAAGAAAGGTTCCAGTCACTTTTTGTCGTATCTCTAACGGTTTTAACCGCAAAATGCCCTCAAAGTCAAAAGTTTTTACGAATCCGGGAAAAAATCAATGATAAAGGTCAATTTTTAAATCCCTTGTCATTTACCTAATGTCCGGACTTAACCAGTCACCGAATTCCGCTTATCCCCCGAATTTTAAGCGTTTAACACTTTGGGGGCCTGGGGGCGTAGCCCCCAGCGAGCCGAAGGCGAGTCCTATATTATATACAGCCGCATGTGTAACTCACTCACTGACTCACTGACATATAATCATAACTAATTCTAACATAGTTCCAGAAGTGCTGGAAACGTGAAATTTGCAGGCACGTAGCTCGTATCTTCAAACCTCCGGAGGAAAAGTCTGAAAACCGGATTTTTTACTTTTTCAACCCCTCAAAAAAATTCCTGAACGGACCCCTGTTTTGCCCTTGCGGGCTTTCCTTTGAAGCCCGATAGCGGGCGAACCGTTGGAGCTAGCTTCGATCTGACGACAAATTCATAATCAGGAATGAAGTGAACTATAAAAAGGTCTCCAATGACTTTTTGCTCTATCCTCAATTGGTTTTGGCCGCAAAACGCGATTACATTTAAATATTTTGAAATTTATCGCCTAAAAATTTACCTTTCGGGCTTGATAGCGGGCTGAACGGTTGGTCGTAGCTCAAAACAAATTTTTCAATGGGATTTAGTAAATCGCGTGATCTACATAAAAGGTCAAGTAACTTATTGCCCTATCCCCCAACGGTTTTTGGCCGCATTACGCGTTATAAAGTATCGATTTTTTAAGTTTAACGCGAAGATTTTGTTTTTCTGGGCTCTATTTCAGACAAAATCTTAGTTCTACTAGGCCAGAATATAAAAATTTGATTTTAATACAAAATAATGCTATGTACACAAAAAATCCAGTGATTTTTTTACTCTATCTTCCAATGGTTTAGCCGTAAAACGTGATTATGTCGAAAATTTCACTTTAAAAACTTACATTTTGGGCTCGATAGTGGGCCGAACCGTTGGCCGTAGCTTAAATGTAAAAACTTTTTTTCATAACTAGCTATTTATGAAAATCAACAAAAAAGGTTCAGTAGCCTTTTTGTCGTTTATCTTTCCGTAAGCCTGGTTAATGCTCTAAATGGCTAATTCTTTGTCGTCAATTTAAGGGGTTTTAAATCTTGCAACTATAATTAGTGCGATTCGTGCTGGTTCCAGATTGACCTTGTATTACTACGTTACCGAGTGACTAAAACCCCCCTCCACGTCGGAAGTTGGCTGAGCGTTAGTGAAGCTTCAATAGTAGATAGGGACAGAGTGTTTTTTTTTTATGTTCACAGACACAACACCCTCTAAAATAGGCCCAAGTGTGTCATTAACCCCCGGTAATATTAACCCCCCCCCGGGGATTTCCTGGTATGACCTGATAACCTCCTGAGTAACATTCAACCCCCTGATGTGTTTAACCCCCCTGGTAACATTAAACCCCCCAGGGAATTTCCTGCATGACCTCATGTCCGAATTTGACCAGTCACCAAATCTCTTAACCCCCCCTGGGAAGTTCCTGGTAATGACCAGATAACCCCCCGGAGTCTTATCCCCCGGTAACGTTAAC
Source organism: Homalodisca vitripennis (assembly GCF_021130785.1). Taxonomy (NCBI): domain Eukaryota; kingdom Metazoa; phylum Arthropoda; class Insecta; order Hemiptera; family Cicadellidae; genus Homalodisca; species Homalodisca vitripennis. The sequence goes on along the minus strand of NW_025779123.1, from coordinate 43,885 downwards.
CCCCCCGGGAATTTGTTCATATGACCAGACAATATCCTGACGAATTTAAAACCCCCTGATGTCTAACCCCCTTAACATTAATCACCCCCCCCCCGGGAATTTCTCGCCTTGACTAGATAGTCTCCTGGTGACATTAAACCCCCCTGTTCCACTTAAAATACTGCCTTAAGGTCGGTTTTTATTATGTTTATACTAAACAATTCAAGATAGCTGACCCGTGCAGACTTTTCTCCCGAGCTCATTCCTGGCTAAACCATAGGTCGTAGATCAAATCTGAGGGCACAATCGGAAGACAGAATTAAATTTCCGACAAGAAAGGTCCAGTCACTTTTTGTCGTATCTCTAACGGTTTAAAACCGCAAAATGCCCTCAAAGTCAAAAGTTTTTTACGAATCCGGGAAAAAAATCAATGATAAAGGTCAATTTTTAAATCCCTTGTCATTTACCTAATGTCCGGACTTAAACCAGTCACCGAATTCCCGCTTATCCCCCGAATTTTAAGCGTTTACTTTGGGGCCTGGGGGCGTAGCCCCCAGCGAGCCGAAGGCGAGTCCTATATTATATACAGCCGCATGTGTAACTCACTCACTGACTCACTGACATATAATCATACTAATTCTAACATAGTTCCAGAAGTGCTGGAAACGTGAAATTTTGCAGGCACACTGATCGCTCGTATCTTCAAACCTCCGGGGAAAAGTCTGAAAACCGGAAATTTTTTCACTTTTCAACCCCTCAAAAAAATTCCTGAACGGACCCCTGTTTTGCCCTTGCAGGGCTTTCCTTTGTAAGCCCGATAGCGGGCGAACCGTTGGAGCTAGCTTCGATCTGACGACAAATTCATGGTCAGGAATGAAGTGAACTACAAAAAAGGTCCAATGACTTTTTGCTCTATCTCCATTGGTTTGGGCCGCAAAACGCTCGATTACATTTAAATATTTTGAAATTTTCGCCTAAAAATTTACCTTTCGGGCTTGATAGCGGCTGAACGGTTGGTCGTAGCTCAAAACAAATTTTCAATGGGATTTAGTAAATCGCGTGATCTACATAAAAGGTCAAGTAATCTTATTGCCCTATCCCCAACGGTTTTGGCCGCATTACGCGTTATAAAGTATCGATTTTGTTGTAAGTTTAACGCGAGATTTTTGTTTTCTGGGCTCTATTTCAGACAAAATCTTAGTTCTAGGCCAGAATAAAATTTGATTTTAATACAAAATAAGATGTACCTACAAAAAAGGTCCAGTGACTTTTTACTCTATCTTCCATGGTTTAGCCGTAAAACGTGATTATGTCGAAAATATTGGACATTTTCGCCTAAAAATTTACATTTTGGGCTCGATAGTGGCCGAACCGTTGGCCGTAGCTTAAATGTAAAACTTTCCATAACTAGCTATTTATGAAATCAACAAAAAAGGTCCAGTAGCTTTTTGTCGTTTATCTTTCCGTAAGCCTGGTTAATGCTCTAAATGGCTAATTCTTTGTCGTCAATTTAAGGGGTTTTAAATCTTGCAACTATAATTAGTGCGATTCGTGCTGGTTCCAGATTGACCTTGTGTATTACTACGTTACCGAGTGACTAAAACCCCCCTCCACGTCGGAAGTTGGCTGAGCGTTAGTGAAGCTTCAATAGTAGATAGGGACAGAGTGTTTTTTATTATGTTCACAGACACAACACCCTCTAAAATAGGCCCAAGTGTGTCATTAACCCCCGGTAATATTAACCCCCCCCCGGGATTTCCTGGTATGACCTGATAACCTCCTGAGTACATTCAACCCCCTGATGTGTTAACCCCCCTGGTAACATTAAACCCCCCAGGGAATTTCCTGGCATGACCTCATGTCCGAATTTGACCAGTCACCAAATCTCTTAACCCCCCCCTGGGAAGATCCTGGTATGACCAGATAACCCCCCGGAGTCTTATCCCCCGGTAACGTTAACCCCCCCGGGAATTTGTTCATATGACCAGACAATATCCTGACGAATTTAAACCCCTGATGTCTTAACCCCCTTAACATTAATCACCCCCCCCCAGGGAATTTCTCGCCTTGACTAGATAGTCTCCTGGTGACATTAAACCCCCTGTTCCACTTAAAATACTGCCTTAAGGTCGGTTTTTATTATGTTTATACTAAACAATTCAAGATAGCTGACCCGTGCAGACTTTTCTCCCGAGCTCATTCCTGGCTAAACCATAGGTCGTAGATCAAATCTGAGGGCACAATCGGAAGACAGAATTAAATTTCCGACAAGAAAGGTCCAGTCACTTTTTGTCGTATCTCTAACGGTTTAACCGCAAAATGCCCTCAAAGTCAAAAGTTTTTTACGAATCCGGGAAAAAAATCAATGATAAAGGTCAATTTTTAAATCCCTTGTCATTTACCTAATGTCCGGACTTAACCAGTCACCGAATTCCGCTTATCCCCGAATTTTAAGCGTTTACTTTGGGGGCCTGGGGGCGTAGCCCCCAGCGAGCCGAAGGCGAGTCCTATATATATACAGCCGCATGTGATACTGACTGACTCACTGACTGACATATATATACAAATTCTAACATACTTCTAGAAGTGCTGGAAACTTGAAATTTGGCATGCAGGTACCTTTTGCAATATGACCCGGAGGAAAAGTCTGAAAACCGGATATTTTTACTTTTTAACCCTTCAAAAAAATTAAAAACCGGTTGAAACTGGTTAAAAACTGGTGTAGTTTTTTTATTTAGAGCCGTCTAGCGAATAAACCGTTGGTCGTAGCTCAAATCTAATTTTTGACGGGATTTAGCGAATTGTCTGATCTACAAAATAGGCACATTAGATTTTCCCACATCTCTACTGATCAACCCGTAAAATGCTTCCAAACTCGAACATTTTGTCGAATTTTGGCAATTTTCTCTTGTAGACTTTTGTTTGAGGCTCTGTAGTGTCTAAACCGTAGGTCGTAGCTCGGATCTGACGAAAAAACGCTAGTGTGGAGTGAAGCGATCTACAAAAAAGGTCCAGTGACTTTTTGCTCTATCTCCATTGGTTTGGCCGCAAAACGCGATTAAGTGAAAACATTTTGAAAATTTTGCCCAAAAATTTTCCTTTCGGGCTCGATAGCGCCTAAACGGTTGGTCGTAGCTCAAAATAAATTTTCAATGGGATTTAGTAAACGGCGTGATCTACAAAAAAGGTCAAGTAACATATTGCCCTATCCCCAATGGTTTGGCCGCATTACGCGTTTTAAAGTATCGATTTTACAAGTTTTACGTGAGATATTGTTTTCTGGGCTCCGTTGCAGACAAAAATTTAGGTTTAGGCCAATTTAAAAATTTGATTTTAATACAAAATAATGCGATCTACAAAAAAGGTCTAGTGGCCTGTTACCCTATCTTCCATTGTATAGCCGTAAAACGTGATTATGTTGAAAATTTCACTTAAAAACTTACCTTCCGGGCTAGATTATGGCCGAACCGTTGGCCCTAGCTTAAATGTAAAATTTTTTGTAACTAGCTATTGATAGGATCTACAAATAAGGTTCAGCACCTTTATATCGTTTATCTTTCCGTAAGCCTGGTAAATGCTCTAAAAGGCAAATTCTTTGTCGTCAATTTTAGGGGGTTTAAATCTTGCAACTACAATTAGTGCGATTCATGCTGGTTCCAGATTGACCTTGTATTAATACGTTAACGAGTGACTAAAACCCCCCTCCACATCGTGAGTTGGCTGAGCGTTAGTGAAGCTTCAAAAGTAGATAGGGACAGAGTTATTACGTTCAGACACAACACCCTCTCAAAATAGGCCCACGTGTGTCATAAACACTTGTAACATTAACCCCCCCGGGAATTTGTTCATATGACCAGGCAATATCCTGACAAAATTAAACCCCCTGATGTCTTAACCCCCTTTCACATTCTGCCTGATAGTGGTTGAACGGTAGGTCGTAGATCGAATCCGAGGGCACAATCGAAAGATAAAATTAAATTTCCGACAGGAAAGGTCCAATTACTTTTTCTCGTATCTCTAACGGTTAACCTGTAAAACGCCATTAAAGTCAAAACTTTGATTAAAACTGAAAAATTAAATAACATAGGTTCAAAATAATTCCGAATTCCGCTTATCCCCGAATTTGGCCAACACCCGAAAGGGAGCCTGAGGTGTGTCGTTAACCCCCGGTAACATTAACCCCCCCCGCGCAATTTCCTGTTATAACCAAATAAACAACTGAGTAAATTAAACCCCCTGATGTATTACCCCCGGTAGCATTAACCTTCCCCCAGGGAATTTCCTGGCATGACCTCATGTCTGAATTCCAACAATCACCAAATCTCTTAACCCACATTTGGGAAGTTCCCGGTATGACCAGATTAAACCCACTGATGTCTTAACCCTTGGTTACATTAAACACCCCCCCCCCCCAGGGAATTTCCGGGCATGACCTCAGGTCCGAATTTTAACAATCACCAAATCTCTCTTATCCTCGAATTTGCAAGCGTAAATTTAACCGCTCATCTCCGATTTTGCAAGCGTACATCATGGGGGCCTGGGGGCGTAGCCCCCAGCGAGCCGAAGGCGAGTCCTATATTATATACAGCCGCATGTGTAACTCACTCACTGACTCACTGACATATAATCATACTAATTCTAACATAGTTCCAGAAGTGCTGGAAACGTGAAATTTTGCAGGCACGTCGCTCGTATCTTCAAACCTCCGGAAAAGTCTGAAAACCGGAATTTTTTCACTTTTCAACCCCTCAAAAAAATTCCTGAACGGACCCCTGTTTTGCCCCCTTGCGGGCTTTCCTTTGAAGCCCGATAGCGGGCGAACCGTTGGAGCTAGCTTCGATCTGACGACAAATTCATAATCAGGAATGAAGTGAACTACAAAAAAGGTCCAATGACTTTTTGCTCTATCTCAATTGGTTTGGGCCGCAAAACGCGATTACATTTAAATATTTTGAAATTTTCGCCTAAAAATTTACCTTTCGGGCTTGATAGCGGCTGAACGGTTGGTCGTAGCTCAAAACAAATTTTCAATGGGATTTAGTAAATCGCGTGATCTACATAAAAGGTCAAGTAACTTATTGCCCTATCCCCAACGGTTTGGCCGCATTACGCGTTATAAAGTATCGATTTTTTAAGTTTAACGCGAGATTTTGTTTTCTGGGCTCTATTTCAGACAAAAATCTTAGTTCTAGGCCAGAATAAAAATTTGATTTTAATACAAAATAATGCTATGTACACAAAAAATCCAGTGATTTTTTACTCTATCTTCCATGGTTTAGCCGTAAAACGTGATTATGTCGAAAATTTCACTTAAAAAACTTACATTTTGGGCTCGATAGTGGCCGAACCGTTGGCCGTAGCTTAAATGTAAAACTTTCCATAACTAGCTATTTATGAAATCAACAAAAAAGGTCCAGTAGCTTTTTGTCGTTTATCTTTCCGTAAGCCTGGTTAATGCTCTAAATGGCTAATTCTTTGTCGTCAATTTAAGGGGTTTTAAATCTTGCAACTATAATTAGTGCGATTCGTGCTGGTTCCAGATTGACCTTGTATTACTACGTTACCGAGTGACTAAAACCCCCCTCCACGTCGGAAGTTGGCTGAGCGTTAGTGAAGCTTCAATAGTAGATAGGGACAGAGTGTTTTTTTTATGTTCACAGACACAACACCCTCTAAAATAGGCCCAAGTGTGTCATTAACCCCCGGTAATATTAACCCCCCCCCGGGGATTTCCTGGTATGACCTGATAACCTCCTGAGTACATTCAACCCCCTGATGTGTTAACCCCCCTGGTAACATTAAACCCCCCAGGGAATTTCCTGGCATGACCTCATGTCCGAATTTTGACCAGTCACCAAATCTCTTAACCCCCCCCCCCTGGGAAGTTCCTGGTATGACCAGATAACCCCCCGGAGTCTTATCCCCCGGTAACGTTAACCCCCCCCGGGAATTTGTTTCATATGACCAGACAATATCCTGACGAATTTAAACCCCCTGATGTCTTAACCCCCTTAACATTAATCACCCCCCCCCCCGGGAATTTCTCGCCTTGACTAGATAGTCTCCTGGTGACATTAAACCCCCTGTTCCACTTAAAATACTGCCTTAAGGTCGGTTTTTATTATGTTTATACTAAACAATTCAAGATAGCTGACCCGTGCAGACTTTTCTCCCGAGCTCATTCCTGGCTAAACCATAGGTCGTAGATCAAATCTGAGGGCACAATCGGAAGACAAAATTAAATTTCCGACAAGAAAGGTCCAGTCACTTTTTGTCGTATCTCTAACGGTTTAACCGCAAAATGCCCTCAAAGTCAAAAGTTTTTACGAATCCGGGAAAAAATCAATGATAAAGGTCAATTTTTAAATCCCTTGTCATTTACCTAATGTCCGGACTTAACCAGTCACCGAATTCCGCTTATCCCCGAATTTTAAGCGTTTACTTTGGGGCCATGGGGGCGTAGCCCCCAGCGAGCCGAAGGCGAGTCCTATATATATACAGCCGCATGTGATACTGACTGACTCACTGACTGACATATATATACAAATTCTAACATACTTCTAGAAGTGCTGGAAACTTGAAATTTGGCATGCAGGTACCTTTTGCAATATGACCCGGAGGAAAAGTCTGAAAACCGGATATTTTTACTTTTTAACCCTTCAAAAAAATTAAAAACCGGTTGAAACTGGTTAAAAACTGGTGTAGTTTTTTTATTTAGAGCCGTCTAGCGAATAAACCGTTGGTCGTAGCTCAAATCTAATTTTTGACGGGATTTAGCGAATTGTCTGATCTACAAAATAGGCACATTAGATTTTCCCACATCTCTACTGATCAACCCGTAAAATGCTTCCAAACTCGAACATTTTGTCGAATTTTGGCAATTTTCTCTTGTAGACTTTTGTTTGAGGCTCTGTAGTGTCTAAACCGTAGGTCGTAGCTCGGATCTGACGAAAAAACGCTAGTGTGGAGTGAAGCGATCTACAAAAAAGGTCCAGTGACTTTTTGCTCTATCTCCATTGGTTTGGCCGCAAAACGCGATTAAGTGAAAACATTTTGAAAATTTTTGCCCAAAAATTTTCCTTTCGGGCTCGATAGCGCCTAAACGGTTGGTCGTAGCTCAAAATAAATTTTCAATGGGATTTAGTAAACGGCGTGATCTACAAAAAAGGTCAAGTAACATATTGCCCTATCCCCAATGGTTTGGCCGCATTACGCGTTTTTAAAGTATCGATTTTACAAGTTTTACGTGAGATATTGTTTTCTGGGCTCCGTTGCAGACAAAAATTTAGGTTTAGGCCAATTTAAAAATTTGATTTTAATACAAAATAATGCGATCTACAAAAAAGGTCTAGTGGCCTGTTACCCTATCTTCCATTGTATAGCCGTAAAACGTGATTATGTTGAAAATTTCACTTAAAAAACTTACCTTCCGGGCTAGATTATGGCCGAACCGTTGGCCCTAGCTTAAATGTAAAATTTTTTGTAACTAGCTATTGATAGGATCTACAAATAAGGTTCAGCACCTTTATATCGTTTATCTTTCCGTAAGCCTGGTAAATGCCCTAAAAGGCAAATTCTTTGTCGTCAATTTTAGGGGGTTTAAATCTTGCAACTACAATTAGTGCGATTCATGCTGGTTCCAGATTGACCTTGTATTAATACGTTAACGAGTGACTAAAACCCCCCTCCACATCGTGAGTTGGCTGAGCGTTAGTGAAGCTTCAAAAGTAGATAGGGACAGAGTTATTACGTTCAGACACAACACCCTCTCAAATAGGCCCACGTGTGTCATAAACACTTGTAACATTAACCCCCCCGGGAATTTGTTCATATGACCAGGCAATATCCTGACAAAATTAAACCCCCTGATGTCTTAACCCCCTTTCACATTCTGCCTGATAGTGGTTGAACGGTAGGTCGTAGATCGAATCCGAGGGCACAATCGAAAGATAAAATTAAATTTCCGACAGGAAAGGTCCAATTACTTTTTCTCGTATCTCTAACGGTTAACCTGTAAAACGCCATTAAAGTCAAAACTTTGATTAAAACTGAAAAATTAAATAACATAGGTTCAAAATAATTCCGAATTCCGCTTATCCCCGAATTTGGCCAACACCCGAAAGGGAGCCTGAGGTGTGTCGTTAACCCCCGGTAACATTAACCCCCCCCGCGCAATTTCCTGTTATAACCAAATAACCAACTGAGTAAATTAAACCCCCTGATGTATTACCCCCGGTAGCATTAACCTTCCCCCAGGGAATTTCCTGGCATGACCTCATGTCTGAATTCCAACAATCACCAAATCTCTTAACCCACATTTGGGAAGTTCCCGGTATGACCAGATTAACCCACTGATGTCTTAACCCTTGGTTACATTAAACACCCCCCCCCCCCAGGGAATTTCCGGGCATGACCTCAGGTCCGAATTTTAACAATCACCAAATCTCTCTTATCCTCGAATTTGCAAGCGTAAATTTAACCGCTCATCTCCGATTTTGCAAGCGTACATCATGGGGGCCTGGGGGCGTAGCCCCCAGCGAGCCGAAGGCGAGTCTAATATATATACAACCGCATGTGTAACTGACTGACTGACTGACTCACGTATACTAATTCTAACCTACTTCCAGATGAGTTAGAGACTTGAAATTTGGTACACAGATAGCTTTCCACGTGTAACCACCAGGAAAATCCCGAAAAGTGAGAATTTTTTCATTTTCAAACCCCTCAAAAAAATTCCCAAAAAATCGCGCATTCTTCACCCCTGCAGGCATTTTTTGTAAGCCCGATAGCGGGCGAACCGTTGGAGCTAGCTCGGATCTGACGGAAAATTCATGGTCAGGAATGAAGTGAACTACAAAAAAGGTCTAATGACTTTTTGCTCTATCTTCCATGGTTAAGCGACAAAACGCTCGAACATTTGAAATTCCAGAGATTTTTTCGATAAAAATAATGTTTCAAGCCCGATAGCGGCCGAACCGTTGGTCGTAGCTCAAATCTGATTGACCCGTCAAATTAGCAAATTGCGCGATCTACAGAAAAGGTTCAGTAATCTTTTGCCCTATCTCGATTGGTTTGGCCGAAAAACGTGATTATGTACAATTTTGTTGTAACTTTTTACGCGAAACTTTTGTTTTTGGGGTCGATAGCGGCGAAACCATTGGTCGGAGGTCAAAATAAGACTAACGTTTTATTTAGGAAATAAGATGACCTACAAAAAAGGTCCAGTGACTTTTTACTATATTTCCCTTAGTTTGACCGCAAAACGCGATTAAGTGAAAATATTGGACATTTTCGCCTAAAAATTTACATTCCGGGCTTGATAGCGGCTAAACGGTTGGTCGTAACTCAAAACAAATTTTAAACGGGATTTAGGAAATCACGTGATCTACAGAAAAGGTTCAGTGACTTCGGGAGTTGGCTGAGCGTTAGCTAAGCGTCAATAGTAGATAGGGACAGAGGAATATTTATTATGTTCACAGACACAATACCCTCTAAAAAAGGCCCAAGTGTGTCATTAACCCCCGGTAATATTAACCCCCCCCCCGGGGATTTCCTGGTATGACCTGATAACCTCCTGTACATTCAACCTTCTGATGTGTTAACCCCCCTGGTAACATTTAAAACCCCCCCAAGGGAATTTCCTTGCCATGACCTCATGTCCCGAATTTTACCAGTCACCAAATCTCTTAAAACCCCCCCCCCCCTGGGAAGATCCTGGTATGACCAGATAACCCCTGGAGACTTGTCCCCCGGTAACGTTAACCCCCCCTGGGAATTTGTTCATATGACCAGACAATATCCTGACGAAATTAAACCCCCCCTCTTGTCTTAACCTCCTTAACATTAATCACCCACCCAGGGAATTTCTCGCCTTGACTAGATAGTCTCCTGGTGATATTAAACCCCCTGTTCGACTTAAAATACTGCCTTGAGGTCGGTTTTTATTATGTTTATACTAAACAATTCAAGATAGCTGACCCGTGCAGACTTTTCTCCCGAGCTCATTTCTGGCTAAACCATAGGTCGTAGATCAGATCTGAGGGCACAATCGAAAGACAAAATTAAATTTCCAACAAGAAAGGTCCAGTCACTTTTTGTCGTATCTCTAACGGTTTAACCGCAAAATGCCCTCAAAGTCAAAAGTTTTTTACGAATCCGGAAAAAAATCTATGAAAAAGGTCAATTTTTAAATCCCTTGTCATTTACTTAATGTCCGGACTTAACCAGTCACCGAATTCCGCTTATCCCCGAATTTTGCAAGCGTTTACATTGGGGGCCTGGGGGCGTAGCCCCCAGCGAGCCGAAGGCGAGTCTAATATACTATACAGCCGCATGTGAAACCACTCACTCACTGATGGATGTATACAAATTCTAACCTACTTCTAGAAGTGCTAGAAACTTGAAATTTGGCACACAGGTACCTTTTGCCGTATAACCAACAGGAAAAGTCTGAAAACCGGGAATTTTTTACTTTTAAAACCCCTCAAAAAAATTCCCGAAAAATCGCGCATTCTTTACCCTTGCAGGCCTTTCTTGTAAGCCCGATAGCGGGCGAACCGTTGGAGCTAGCTTCGATCTGACGCAAAATCGTTAGTCAGGAATGAAGTGAACTACAAAAAAAGGTCCAGTGACTTTTTGTCCTATCTCGTGTGGTTAAGCGACAAAACGCGGGGATGTTTGACATTCCAGAGATTTTTTTTGCTTAAAATAAAGTTTCGAGCCTGATAGTGGCCGAACGGTAGGTCGTAGCTCAAATCTGATTGACCCATCAAATTAGGAAATTACGCGATCTACAGAAAAGGTCCAGTGACTTTTTTGCTCTACCTCCAGTGGTTCGGCCGAAAAAACGTGATTATGTGCAATTTTTTTGTAATTTTTACGTGAAACTTTTGTTTTCGGGCTCGATAGCGGCGAAACCATTTGGTCTGAGGTCGAAATAAGACAGACGTTGGAGTTAGAAAATGAGGTGATCTACAAAAATGTGCCTGTAACTCTTTACTCTATCTCCATTGGTTTGGCCGCAAAACGCGATTAAGTGAAAGTATTTGGAAATTATCGCCTAAAAATTTACCTTTCGGGCTCGATAGCGGCTAAACTGTTGGTCGTAGCTCAAAACAAATTTATAAAAGGATTTATGAAATTGCGTGATCTACAAAAAATGTTCAGTAACATTTTGCCCTATCCTCAACGGTTTGGCCGCCGCATAACGCGTTTTAAGTATTGGTTTTTTAAGTTTTTACGTGACATTTTTAAAAGTGCCCAGTGCAGTATTTTGTCCTAACCTCTGTACTGCCTAAATTATAGGTCGTAGCTTAAATCTGATGGCATAATCGAAAGACAAAATTAAATTTTCGACAAGAAAGGTCCAGTCACTTTTCTTGTATCTCTAACGGTTTAGCCGCAAAATGCCCTTTAATTCAAAACTGTAGTTAAATCTGGATAATTTGATAAAATAGGTCTTCTTTTAACTCCAAGATCCCTAATCTAATGCTCGGACATAAACCTACCCCAAATACCGCTAATCCAGTTAACGAGTGAATATACCCTACATTAGAAATTGGCTGAACGTTAGCTAAGGGTCAATTGTAGACAGGGATAAAGTGAACTTTTACTATTTCACAGACACCTTTTAAAATAGGCCCATGTGTCATTAACTCCAGGTAATATTAACCCCCCTTCGGAAATTTCCTGGTATGACCAGATAACCTCGAGTGTAATCTAACCCCCCTGATGTCTTAACCCCCGGTAACATTAATCCTCCCCCCAGGGAATTTCGTGGCATGACCTCATATCCGAATTTTACCAATCACCAAATCCCTCTTATCCCCGAAATTGGCAAACACACAAAAGGGGGCATGGGGGCGTAGCCCCCAGCGAGACAAGCGGATCTTTCTTGACTTTAAATTTCCGACAAGAAAGGTCCAGTCACTTTTTGTCGTATCTCTAACGGTTAAGCCGTAAAACGCTCTCAAAGTCAAAAGTTTGGGTGAATGATAATTTCCGAAGTAAGTTACAACCTCCCCCTGGGAATTTCCTGGTACTGACATAATGTCCGAATTTTACCTATCACCAAATCATTCTTATCCCCGAATTTGGCTAATACCCGAAAGGGGGCCTGGGGGCGTAGCCCCCAGCGAGCCGAAGGCGAGTCCCATATAATATACAGCCGCATGTGTAACTGACTGACTCACTCACTGACTGACAGAAATATACAAATTCTAACATAGTTCTAGAAGTGCTGGAAACTTGAAATTTGGCATGCAGGTACCTTTCGCAATATAACCCAGAGGAAAAGTCTGAAAACCGGACTTTTTTACTTTTAAGCCCCTCAAAAAAATTCCCAAAAAATCGCACATTCTTTACCCCTGCAGCCTTTTTTGTAAGCCCGATAGCGGGCGAACCGTTCGAGCTAGCTCGGATCTGACGAAAAATTCATGGTCAGGAATGAAATGAACTACAAAAAAGGTCTAGTGACTTTTTGCTCTATCTTCCATGGTTAAGCGACAAAACGCGGGAACATTTGACATTCCAGAGATTTTTTCGCTAAAATGAATGTTTCGAGCCAGATAGCGGCCGAACGGTAGGTCGTAGCTCAAATCTGATTGACCCATCAAATTAGCAAATTTTGCGATCTACAGAAAAGATCCAGTAACTTTTTGTTCTATCTCCATTAGTTTGGTCGAAAAACGTGATTATGTGCAATATTTTTGTAATTTTCACGTGAAAACTTTGTTTTTGGGGTCGATAGCGGCGAAACAATTGGTCGGAGGTCAAAATAAAACAAAGGTTAGATTTACGAAATAATATGATCTACAAAAAAGGTCAAATGACTTTTTACTATATCTCCATTAGTTTGACCGCAAAACGCGATTAAGTGAAAATATTTGGAAATTTTCGCCTACAAATTTACATTGCGGGCTTGATAGCGGCTAAACGGTTGGTCGTAGCTCAAAACATCCATTTAATAAGTTTTAGTAAACGACGTGTTCTACAAAAAAAGTCTAATAACTTTTTGCTGTATGTCCTTTGATAAGCCTGAAAAACGCGATAAATAGCAAAATATTTGTCGTGAATTGGAAATTTTTGGAGTTTTTAAATATATATTATATGTGGTTAATATTTGTATAATTCAATCAGGATTCAGGCTTTGCTAGGTTAACGAGTGAATACAACCCCACATAATAAGTTGGCTGAGCGTTAGCTATGCGTCAATAGTAGATAGGGACAGAACAAATTTTTATTTTGTTCACAGACACGACACCCTCTAAAATAGGCACAAGTGTGTCATTAACCCCCGGTAACTTTAACCCCCCTCCGAGGATTTCCTAGTATGACCAGATAACCTCCTGAGTAAATTAATCCCCTGATGTGTTAACCACCCTGGTAACATTAACCCCCCCTAGGGAATTTATTGGCATGACTTCATGTCAGAATTTCTAACAATCACCAAATCTCTTAACCCCCCTTGGGAAGTTCCTGGTATAACCTGATAACCCCCTGATGTCTTAACCCCCAGTAACATTAACCCCCCCCAGGGAATTTCCTAGTAGATGAACTCCTGAATACCGCTTATCCCCGAATTTTCCCAACACCCAAACAACCCCCCTACCCCGGAATCTTCTGATAAGACCAGATAATCTTCTCATGAGTAAATTAAACCCCCTGATGTCTTAGCCCCCTTTAACATTATTCTCCCCCCCCCGGGAATTTCCTTTCACGACAATATAAACCTCTGAGCAGATTAAACCCCCTAAACAACTTAAAAATAATGACTCAGGGTTGGGTTTTTGTTATATTTACACTAAACAATTCACAATAGCCCACCAGTGCAGTCCTTTCTCCACAGCTCCGTACTGGCTAAACCAGACGTCGTAGCTAAAATCGGACACCAGAATCGAAATATAAAATTAAATTTCCGACAAGAAAGGTCCAGTCACTTTTTCACGTATCTCTAACGGTTAAGCCGCAAAACGCTCTCAAAGTCAAAAGTTTGGGTAAATCCGGAAAATTAAACTATGGTATACATACGTCCTCTGACTTAGGGAATTCCTTGTATGACCGCATGTCCGAATTTTACCTATCACCAAATCACTCTTATCCCCGAATTTGGCAAACACCCAAAAGGGGGCCTGGGGTGTGTTATTAGCCCCCGGTAACATTACCCCCCCCGTGGATTAACTGGTATGACCAGATACTAATCCTGAGTACATTAAACCCCCTGAAGTGTTAACTCCCCGGTAACATTAAACCCCCCCCCCAGGGAATTTCCTGCATGACCTCATGTCCGAATTTTACCAATCACCAAATCTCTTACCCCCCCTTGGGAAGTTCCTGGTATGACCAGATAACCCCCCATGTCTTAACCCCCGGTAATGTTAAACATCCCCCCTTGGGAATTTCGTGGCATGACCTCATGTCCGAATTTTACCAATCACCAAATCCCTCTCATCCCCGATTTTGCTAGCGTACATCAGATCTACCAATCACCAAATCCTTTAACCACCCCCGGGAATTTCCTGTTATGACTAGATAACCTCCTGAGTAAATTAAAACCCCCTGATGGCCTAACCTCGGTAAGATTAACTTCCCCCCTGGGAATTTCCTGGCATGACTATATAAACTCCTGAGCAAATAAAACCCCCTAAACAACTTAAAAAAAAAAACGTTGACTTAGGGTAGGTTTTTTACTATATTTCCACTCAACAATTTACAATAGTTGACAGGTGCAGGACTTTACTACCACGCTCTGAACTCGTAGCTCAAATCTGATGGCATAATCGAACAACAAAATTAAATTTCCGACACGAAAAGGTCCAGTCACTTTTTCTCGTATCTCTAACGGTTAAGCCACAAAATGGCCTTAGAGTCAAAACTTGAAAATTCAATAAATTAGGTCTAATACTAATCTGAATTCCGCTTATCCCCGAATTTGGGCAATACCCCAAAAGGGGGCCTGGGGTGTGATATTAGCCCCCGTAACATTAACCCCCCTGGGATTTCCTGGTATGACCAGATAACCTTCTAAGTAAATTAAACCTTTTAATGTGTTAAACCCCCTGGTAACGTTAAGCCCCCCAGGGAATTTCCTTGCTTGACCTCATGTCCGAATTTTACCAATCACCAAATCTCTTAAATCCCCCCTAGGGAAGTTCCTGGTATGACCAGATAACCCCCTGAAGTCTTATCCCCCAGGTAACGTTAACCCCACCCCGGGAATTTCCTGGCATGACATCATGTCCGAATTGTACCTATCACCAAATCAATCTTATCCCCGAATTTAAGGCACTTACTTTGGGGGCCTGGGGGCGTAGCCCCCAGCGAGCCGAAGGCGAGTCCTATATTATATACAGCCGCATGTGTAACTCACTCACTGACTCACTGACATATAATCATACTAAATTCTAACATAGTTCCAGAAGTGCTGGAAACGTGAAATTTTGCAGGCACGTCGCTCGTATCTTCAAACCTCCGGGAAAAGTCTGAAAACCGGATTTTTTCACTTTTCAACCCCTCAAAAAAATTCCTGAACGGACCCCTGTTTTGCCCTTGCGGGCTTTCCTTTGAAGCCCGATAGCGGGCGAACCGTTGGAGCTAGCTTCGATCTGACGACAAATTCATAATCAGGAATGAAGTGAACTACAAAAAAAGGTCCAATGACTTTTTGCTCTATCTCAATTGGTTTGGCCGCAAAACGCGATTACATTTAAATATTTTGAAATTTTCGCCTAAAAATTTACCTTTCGGGCTTGATAGCGGCTGAACGGTTGGTCGTAGCTCAAAACAAATTTTCAATGGGATTTAGTAAATCGCGTGATCTACATAAAAGGTCAAGTAACTTATTGCCCTATCCCCAACGGTTTGGCCGCATTACGCGTTATAAAGTATCGATTTTTTTAAGTTTAAACGCGAGATTTTGTTTTCTGGGCTCTATTTCAGACAAAATCTTAGTTCTAGGCCAGAATAAAAAAATTTGATTTTAATACAAAATAATGCTATGTACACAAAAAATCCAGTGATTTTTTACTCTATCTTCCATGGTTTAGCCGTAAAACGTGATTATGTCGAAAATTTCACTTAAAAACTTACATTTTGGGCTCGATAGTGGCCGAACCGTTGGCCGTAGCTTAAATGTAAAACTTTTCATAACTAGCTATTTATGAAATCAACAAAAAAGGTCCAGTAGCTTTTTGTCGTTTATCTTTCCGTAAGCCTGGTTAATGCTCTAAATGGCTAATTCTTTGTCGTCAATTTAAGGGGTTTTAAATCTTGCAACTATAATTAGTGCGATTCGTGCTGGTTCCAGATTGACCTTGTATTACTACGTTACCGAGTGACTAAAACCCCCCTCCACGTCGGAAGTTGGCTGAGCGTTAGTGAAGCTTCAATAGTAGATAGGGACAGAGTGTTTTTTTTATGTTCACAGACACAACACCCCTCTAAAATAGGCCCAAGTGTGTCATTAACCCCCGGTAATATTAAAACCCCCCCCGGGGATTTCCTGGTATGAGACCTGATAACCTCCTGAGTACATTCAACCCCCTGATGTGTTAACCCCCCTGGTAACATTAAACCCCCCAGGGAATTTCCTGGCATGACCTCATGTCCGAATTTGACCAGTCACCAAATCTCTTAACCCCCCCTGGGAAGTTCCTGGTATGACCAGATAACCCCCCGGAGTCTTATCCCCCGGTAACGTTAACCCCCCCGGGAATTTGTTCATATGACCAGACAATATCCTGACGAATTTAAACCCCCTGATGTCTAACCCCCTTAACATTAATCACCCCCCCCCCGGGAATTTCTCGCCTTGACTAGATAGTCTCCTGGTGACATTAAACCCCCCTGTTCCACTTAAAATACTGCCTTAAGGTCGGTTTTTATTATGTTTATACTAAACAATTTCAAGGATAGCTGACCCGTGCAGACTTTTCTCCCGAGCTCATTCCTGGCTAAACCATAGGTCGTAGATCAAATCTGAGGGCACAATCGGAAGACAGAATTAAATTTCCGACAAGAAAGGTCCAGTCACTTTTTGTCGTATCTCTAACGGTTTAACCGCAAAATGCCCTCAAAGTCAAAAGTTTTTACGAATCCGGGAAAAAAATCAATGATAAAGGTCAATTTTTAAATCCCTTGTCATTTACCTAATGTCCGGACTTAACCAGTCACCGAATTCCGCTTATCCCCGAATTTTAAGCGTTTACTTTGGGGGCCTGGGGGCGTAGCCCCCAGCGAGCCGAAGGCGAGTCCTATATTATATACAGCCGCATGTGTAACTCACTCACTGACTCACTGACATATAATCATACTAATTCTAACATAGTTCCAGAAGTGCTGGAAACGTGAAATTTTGCAGGCACGTCGCTCGTATCTTCAAACCTCCGGGAAAAGTCTGAAAACCGGATTTTTTCACTTTTCAACCCCTCAAAAAAATTCCTGAACGGACCCCTGTTTTGCCCTTGCGGGCTTTCCTTTGAAGCCCGATAGCGGGCGAACCGTTGGAGCTAGCTTCGATCTGACGACAAATTTCATAATCAGGAATGAAGTGAACTACAAAAAAGGTCCAATGACTTTTTGCTCTATCTCAATTGGTTTGGCCGCAAAACGCGATTACATTTAAATATTTTGAAATTTTCGCCTAAAAATTTACCTTTCGGGCTTGATAGCGGCTGAAACGGTTGGTCGTAGCTCAAAACAAATTTTCAATGGGATTTAGTAAATCGCGTGATCTACATAAAAGGTCAAGTAACTTATTGCCCTATCCCCAACGGTTTGGCCGCATTACGCGTTTATAAAGTATCGATTTTTTAAGTTTAACGCGAGATTTTGTTTTCTGGGCTCTATTTCAGACAAAATCTTAGTTCTAGGCCAGAATAAAAATTTGATTTTAATACAAAATAATGCTATGTACACAAAAAATCCAGTGATTTTTTACTCTATCTTCCATGGTTTAGCCGTAAAACGTGATTATGTCGAAAATTTCACTTAAAAACTTACATTTTGGGCTCGATAGTGGGCCGAACCGTTGGCCGTAGCTTAAATGTAAAACTTTTCATAACTAGCTATTTATGAAATCAACAAAAAAGGTCCAGTAGCTTTTTGTCGTTTATCTTTCCGTAAGCCTGGTTAATGCTCTAAATGGCTAATTCTTTGTCGTCAATTTAAGGGGTTTTTAAATCTTGCAACTATAATTAGTGCGATTCGTGCTGGTTCCAGATTGACCTTGTATTACTACGTTACCGAGTGACTAAAACCCCCCTCCACGTCGGAAGTTGGCTGAGCGTTAGTGAAGCTTCAATAGTAGATAGGGACAGAGTGTTTTTTTTATGTTCACAGACACAACACCCTCTAAAATAGGCCCAAGTGTGTCATTAACCCCCGGTAATATTAACCCCCCCCGGGGATTTCCTGGTATGACCTGATAACCTCCTGAGTACATTCAACCCCCTGATGTGTTAACCCCCCTGGTAACATTAAACCCCCCAGGGAATTTCCTGGCATGACCTCATGTCCGAATTTGACCAGTCACCAAATCTCTTAACCCCCCCTGGGAAGTTCCTGGTATGACCAGATTAACCCCCCGGAGTCTTATTCCCCCGGTAACGTTAACCCCCCCCGGGAATTTGTTCATATGACCAGACAATATCCTGACGAATTTAAACCCCCTGATGTCTAACCCCCTTAAAACATTAATCACCCCCCCCCCCCGGGAATTTCTCGCCTTGACTAGATAGTCTCCTGGTGACATTAAACCCCCTGTTCCACTTAAAATACTGCCTTAAGGTCGGTTTTTATTATGTTTATACTAAACAATTCAAGATAGCTGACCCGTGCAGACTTTTCTCCCGAGCTCATTCCTGGCTAAACCATAGGTCGTAGATCAAATCTGAGGGCACAATCGGAAGACAGAATTAAATTTCCGACAAGAAAGGTCCAGTCACTTTTTGTCGTATCTCTAACGGTTTTAACCGCAAAATGCCCTCAAAGTCAAAAGTTTTTACGAATCCGGGAAAAAATCAATGATAAAGGTCAATTTTTAAATCCCTTGTCATTTACCTAATGTCCGGACTTAACCAGTCACCGAATTCCGCTTATCCCCCGAATTTTAAGCGTTTACTTTGGGGGCCTGGGGGCGTAGCCCCCAGCGAGCCGAAGGCGAGTCCTATATATATACAGCCGCATGTGATACTGACTGACTCACTGACTGACATATATATACAAATTCTAACATACTTCTAGAAGTGCTGGAAACTTGAAATTTGGCATGCAGGTACCTTTTGCAATATGACCCCGGAGGAAAAGTCTGAAAACCGGATATTTTTACTATTTTATAAACCCTTCAAAAAAAATTAAAAACCGGTTGAAACTGGTTAAAAAACTGGTGTAGTTTTTTTATTTAGAGCCGTCTAGCGAATAAACCGTTGGTCGTAGCTCAAATCTAATTTTTGACGGGATTTAGCGAATTTTCTGATCTACAAAATAGGCACATTAGATTTTCCCACATCTCTACTGATCAACCCGTAAAATGCTTCCAAACTCGAACATTTTGTCGAATTTTGGCAATTTTCTCTTGTAGACTTTTGTTTGAGGCTCTGTAGTGTCTAAACCGTAGGTCGTAAGCTCGGATCTGACGAAAAAAACGCTAGTGTGGAGTGAAGCGATCTACAAAAAAGGTCCAGTGACTTTTTGCTCTATCTCCATTGGTTTGGCCGCAAAACGCGATTAAGTGAAAACATTTTGAAAATTTTGCCCAAAAATTTTCCTTTCGGGCTCGATAGCGCCTAAACGGTTGGTCGTAGCTCAAAATAAATTTTCAATAGGATTTAGTAAACGGCGTGATCTACAAAAAAGGTCAAGTAACATATTGCCCTATCCGCAATGGGTTTGGCCGCATTACGCGTTTTAAAGTATCGATTTTAACAAGTTTTACGTGAGATATTGTTTTCTGGGCTCCGTTGCAGACAAAAATTTAGGTTTAGGCCAATTTAAAAATTTGATTTTAATACAAAATAATGCGATCTACAAAAAAGGTCTAGTGGCCTGTTACCCTATCTTCCATTGTATAGCCGTAAAACGTGATTATGTTGAAAATTTCACTTAAAAACTTACCTTCCGGGCTAGATTATGGCCGAACCGTTGGCCCTAGCTTAAATGTAAAATTTTTTGTAACTAGCTATTGATAGGATCTACAAATAAGGTTCAGCACCTTTATATCGTTTATCTTTCCGTAAGCCTGGTAAATGCCCTAAAAGGCAACATTCTTTGTCGTCAATTTTAGGGGGTTTAAATCTTGCAACTACAATTAGTGCGATTCATGCTGGTTCCAGATTGACCTTGGTATTAATACGTTAACGAGTGACTAAAACCCCCCTCTACATCGTGAGTTGGCTGAGCGTTAGTGAAGCTTCAAAAGTAGATAGGGACAGAGTTATTTACGTTCAGACACAACACCCTCTCAAATAGGCCCACGTGTGTCATAAACACTTGTAACATTAACCCCCCCGGGAATTTGTTCATATGACCAGGCAATATCCTGACAAAATTAAACCCCCTGATGTCTTAACCCCCTTTCACATTCTGCCTGATAGTGGTTGAACGGTAGGTCGTAGATCGAATCCGAGGGCACAATTGAAAGATAAACATTAAATTTTCCGACAGGAAAAGGTCCAATTACTTTTTCTCGTATCTCTAACGGTTAACCTGTAAAACGCCATTAAAGTCAAAAACTTTGATTAAAACTGAAAAATTAAATAAACATAGGTTCAAAATAATTCCGAATTCCGCTTATCCCCGAATTTGGCCAACACCCGAAAGGGAGCCTGAGGTGTGTCGTTTAACCCCCGGTAACATTAACCCCCCCCGCGCAATTTCCTGTTATAACCAAATAAACAACTGAGTAAATTAAACCCCTGATGTATTACCCCCGGTAGCATTAACCTTCCCCCAGGGAATTTCCTGGCATGAACCTCATGTCTGAATTCCAAACAATCACCAAATCTCTTAACCCACATTTGGGAAGTTCCCGGTATGACCAGATTAACCCCACTGATTGTCTTAAACCCTTGGTTACATTAAACACCCCCCCCCCCCAGGGAATTTCCGGGCATGGACCTCAGGTCCGAATTTTAAACAATCACCAAATCTCTCTTATCCTCGAATTTGCAAGCGTAAATTTAACCGCTCATCTCCGATTTTGCAAGCGTACATCATGGGGGCCTGGGGGCGTAGCCCCCAGCGAGCCGAAGGCGAGTCTAATATATATACAACCGCATGTTGTAACTGACTGACTGGGGGACTGACTCACGTATACTAATTCTAACCTACTTCCAGATGAGTTAGAGACTTGAAATTTGGTACACAGATAGCTTTCCACGTGTAACCACCAGGAAAATCCCGAAAAGTGAGAATTTTTCATTTTCAAACCCCTCAAAAAAATTCCCAAAAAATCGCGCATTCTTCACCCCTGCAGGCATTTTTTGTAAGCCCGATAGCGGGCGAACCGTTGGAGCTAGCTCGGATCTGACGGAAAATTCATGGTCAGGAATGAAGTGAACTACAAAAAAGGTCTAATGACTTTTTGCTCTATCTTCCATGGTTAAGCGACAAAACGCTCGAACATTTGAAATTCCAGAGATTTTTTCGATAAAAATAATGTTTCAAGCCCGATAGCGGCCGAACCGTTGGTCGTTAGCTCAAATCTGAGTTGACCAGTCAAATTAGCAAATTGCGCGATCTACAGAAAAGGTCCAGTAAATCTTTTGCCCTATCTCGATTGGTTTGGCCGAAAAAACGTGATTATGTACAATTTTGTTGTAACTTTTACGCGAAACTTTTGTTTTTGGGGTCGATAGCGGCGAAACCATTGGTTCGGAGGTCAAAATAAGACTAACGTTTTATTTAGGAAATAAGATGACCTACAAAAAAGGTCCAGTGACTTTTTACTATATTTCCCTTAGTTTTGACCGCCAAAAACGCGAATTAAGTGAAAATATTGGACATTTTCGCCTAAAAATTTACATTCCGGGCTTGATAGCGGCTACTAAACGGTTGGTCGCGTAACTCAAAACAAATTTTAAACGGGATTTAGGAAATCACGTGATCTACAGAAAAGGTTCAGTGACTTCGGGAGTTGGGTGAGCTGAGCGTTAGCTAAGCGTCCAATAGTAGATAGGGACAGAGGAATATTTATTATGTTCACAGACACAATACCCTCTAAAAAAAGGCCCAAGTGTGTCATTAACCCCCGGTAAATATTAACCCCCCCCCCCGGGGATTTCCTGGTATGACCTGATAACCTCCTGTACATTCAACCCCCTGATGTGTTAACCCCCCTGGTAACATTTAAACCCCCCCAGGGAATTTCCTGCCATGACCTCATGTCCGAATTTTTACCAGTCACCAAATCTCTTAACCCCCCCCCCCCCTGGGAAGATCCTGGTATGACCAGATAACCCCCTGGAGACTTGTCCCCCGGTAACGTTAACCCCCGCCTGGGAATTTTTTTTTATTGTTTTTTTATATAATTATTAATTTTTTTTTTTTTTCATATGACCAGACAATATCCTGACGAAAATTCAAAACCCCCTCTTGTCTTAACCTCCTTTAACATTAATCACACCACCCAGGGAAATTTCTCGCCTTGACTAGATAGTCTCCTGGTGATATTAAACCCCCTGTTCGACTTAAAATACTGCCTTTGAGGTCGGTTTTTATTATGTTTATACTAAACAATTCAAGAATAGCTGACCCGTGCAGACTTTTCTCCCGAGCTCATTTCTGGCTAAACCATAGGTCGTAGATCAGATCTGAGGGCACAATCGAAAGACAAAATTAAATTTCCAACAAGAAAGGTCCAGTCACTTTTTGTCGTATCTCTAACGGTTTAACCGCAAAATGCCCTCAAAGTCAAAAGTTTTTACGAATCCGGAAAAAAATCTATGAAAAAGGTCAATTTTTAAATCCCTTGTCATTTACTTAATGTCCGGACTTAACCAGTCACCGAATTCCGCTTATCCCCGAAATTTGCAAGCGTTTTACATTGGGGGCCTGGGGGCGTAGCCCCCAGCGAGCCGAAGGCGAGTCTAATATATATACAAACCGCATGTGTAACTGACTGACTGACTCACTGACTCAACTCACGTATACTAATTCTAACCTACTTCCAGATGAGTTAGAGACTTGAAATTTGGTACACAGATAGCTTTTCCACGTGTAACCACCAGGGAAAATCCCGAAAAGTGAGAATTTTTCATTTTTCAAACCCCTCAAAAAAATTCCCAAAAAATCGCGCATTCTTCACCCCTGCAGGCATTTTTTGTAAGCCCGATAGCGGGGCGAACCGTTGGAGCTAGCTCGGATCTGACGGAAAATTCATGGTCAGGAATGAAGTGAACTACAAAAAAGGTTCTAATGACTTTTTGCTCTAATCTTCCATGGTTAAGCGACCAAAACGCTCGAACATTTGAAATTCCAGAGATTTTTTCGATAAAAATAATGTTTCAAAGCCCGATAGCGGCCGAACCGTTGGTCGTAGCTCAAATCTGATTGACCCATCAAATTAGCAAATTGCGCGATCTACAGAAAAGGTCCAGTAATCTTTTGCCCTATCTCTTCTCTCCATTGGTTTGGCCGAAAAAAACGTGATTATGTACAATTTTGTTGTAACTTTTACGCGAAACTTTTGTTTTTGGGGTCGATAGCGGCGAAACCATTGGTCGGAGGTCAAAATAAGACTAACGTTTTATTTAGGAAATAAGATGACCTACAAAAAAAGGTCCAGTGACTTTTTTACTATATTTCCCTTAGTTTGACCGCAAAAACACGCGATTAAGTGAAAATATTGGACATTTTTTCGCCTAAAAATTTAACATTCCGGGCTTGATAGCGGCTAAACGGTTGGTCGTAACTCAAAACAAATTTTAAAACGGGATTTAGGAAATCACGTGATCTACAGAAAAGGTTTCAGTGACTTCGGGAGTTGGCTGAGCGTTAGCTAAGCGTCAATAGTAGATAGGGACAGAGGAATATTTATTATGTTCACAGACACAATACCCTCTAAAAAAGGCCCAAGTGTGTCATTAACCCCCGGTAATATTAACCCCCCCCCCGGGGATTTCCTGGTATGACCTGATAAACCTCCTGTACATTCAACCCCCTGATGTGTTAACCCCCCTGGTAACATTAAACCCCCCCAGGGAATTTCCTGCCATGACCTCATGTCCGAATTTTACCAGTCACCAAATCTCTTAACCCCCCCCCCCCCTGGGAAGATCCTGGTATGACCAGATAACCCCCTGGAGACTTATCCCCCCGGTAACGTTAACCCCCCTGGGAATTTGTTTCATATGACCAGACAATATCCTGACGAAATTAAACCCCCTCTTGTCTTAACCTCCTTAACATTAATCACCCACCCAGGGAATTTCTCGCCTTGACTAGATAGTCCTCCTGGTGATATTAAACCCCCTGTTCGACTTAAAATACTGCCTTGAGGTCGGTTTTTATTATGTTTATACTAAACAATTCAAGATAGCTGACCCGTGCAGGACTTTTCTCCCCGAGCTCATTTCTGGCTAAACCATAGGTCGTAGATCAGATCTGAGGGCACAATCCGAAAGACAAAATTAAATTTCCAACAAGAAAGGTCCAGTCACTTTTTGGTCGTATCTCTAACGGTTTAACCGCAAAATGCCCTCAAAGTCAAAAGTTTTTACGAATCCGGAAAAAAAATCTATGAAAAAGGTCAATTTTTTAAATCCCTTGTCATTTACTTAATGTCCGGACTTAACCAGTCACCGAATTCCGCTTATCCCCGAATTTGCAAAGCGTTTACTTTGGGGGCCTGGGGGCGTAGCCCCCAGCGAGCCGAAGGCGAGTCTAATATATATACAAACCGCATGTGTAACTGACTGACTGACTCACTCACTGACTGCCATATCACGTATACTAATTCTAACCTAGTTCCAGATGAGTTTAGAGACTTGAAATTTGGTACACAGATAGCTTTCCACGTGTAACCACCAGGAAAATCCCGAAAAGTGAGAATTTTTTCATTTTCAACCCCTCAAAAAAATTCCCAAAAAATCGCGCATTTCTTCACCCCTGCAGGCATTTTTTGTAAGCCCGATAGCGGGCGAACCGTTGGAGCTAGCTCGGATCTGACGTGAAAATTCATGGTCAGGAATGAAGTGAACTACAAAAAAGGTCCAGTGACTTTTTGCTCTATCTTCCATGGTTAAGCGACAAAACGCTCGAACATTTGAAATTCCAGAGATTTTTTCGATTAAAAATAATGTTTCAAGCCCGATAGCGGCCGAACCGTTGGTCGTAGCTCAAATCTGATTGACCCATCAAATTAGCAAATTGCGCGATCTACAGAAAAGGTCCAGTAATCTTTTTGCCCTATCTCGATTGGTTTGGCCGAAAAAACGTGATTATGTACAATTTTGTTGTAACTTTTTACGCGAAACTTTTGTTTTTGGGGTCGATAGCGGCGAAACCATTGGTCGGAGGTCAAAATAAGACTAACGTTTTATTTTAGGAAATAAGATGACCTACAAAAAAGGTCCAGTGACTTTTTACTATATTTCCCTTAGTTTGACCGCAAAACGCGATTAAGTGAAAATATTGGACATTTTTCGCCTAAAAATTTTACATTCCGGGCTTGATAGCGGCTTAAACGGTTGTCGTAACTCAAAACAAATTTTATAAACGGGGATTTAGGAAATCACGTGATCTACAGAAAAGGTTCAGTGACTTCGGGAGTTTGGCTGAGCGTTAGCTAAGCGTCAATAGTAGATAGGGACAGAGGAATATTTATTATGTTCACAGACACAATACCCTCTAAAAAAAGGCCCAAGTGTGTCATTAACCCCCGGTAATATTAACCCCCCCCCCCGGGGATTTCCTGGTATGACCTGATAACCTCCTGTACATTCAACCCCCTGATGTGTTAACCCCCCTGGTAACATTAAACCCCCCAGGGAATTTCCTGCAGCATGACCTCATGTCCGAATTTTACCAGTCACCAAATCTCTTAACCCCCCCCCCTGGGAAGATCCTGGTATGACCAGATAACCCCCTGGAGACTTATCCCCCGGTAACGTTAACCCCCCTCCTGGGAATTTGTTCAATCCTTGACTATGGACCAGACAATAATCCTGACGAAATTTAAACCCCGGTACTAATCCTTTGTCTTAACCTCCTTAACATTAATAATCACCCAACCCCAGGGAATTTCTCCCGCCTTGACTTAGAATAGTTCTCCTGGTGATATTAAACCCCCTGTTCGACTTAAAATTACTGCCTTGAGGTCGGTTTTTATTATGTTTATACTAAACAATTCAAGGTATAAGCTGAAACCCGTGCAGACGTTTTCTCTTCCCGAGCTCATTTTCTGGCTAAACCATAGGTCGTTAGAATCAGAATTCTGAGGGCACAATCGAAAGAATACAAAATTAAATTATCCGACAAGAAAGGTTCCCAGTCACCTTTTTCTCGATATCTCTAACGGTTTAAGCCACAAAATAGGGCTTAGAAGTCAAAACTTTGATTAAAACTGGAAAATTCAATAAAATAGGTTCTAATACTATTCCGAAATTCCGCTCATCCCCCTCGAATTTGAGGCCAACACCCCAAAAGGAAGCCTGGGGGTGTGTCATTAACTTCCCGGTAACATTATCTCCCCTCCCCCGGTATTATCTGGTATGACCAGGATAACCTCTTTAGTACATTAAAAAACCCCCTGATGAGTTAACCCCGCCCGGTAACATTATACCCCCCTGGGAATTTCCTGGTATGGACAAGATCACCCCTCTGATCGTCTTACCGCCCCAGTAACGCTAAAACCCCCTCCTCTGGGTATTTTCCTGGCATTAACATAATGTCCGAATTTGACCTATCACCAAATCATCTCTTATTCCCGAATTTGGCTAACACCCAAAAGGGGGCCTGGGGGCGTAGCCTCCCAGCGAGGCCGAAGGCCGAGTTCAAGCAATAACATTCAAAATTTTGTAGGTTAAGGAGGTAGTAAAGGTAAAAAGTAAAGGGTAATATGTGTATTATTCCAATGATTTTATAACTATTATAATATTTATTTAACGTAATTTCCAGTCTCCTTCGGAAAAGCGTACATTGACACGTAAGAAGTTAAAAAAAAGATGAATAATATTGAAAAGTGTTCTGTAAGATTTCGTAAA
This sequence comes from Homalodisca vitripennis, assembly GCF_021130785.1. Classification (NCBI taxonomy): domain Eukaryota; kingdom Metazoa; phylum Arthropoda; class Insecta; order Hemiptera; family Cicadellidae; genus Homalodisca; species Homalodisca vitripennis. The sequence goes on along the minus strand of NW_025779123.1, from coordinate 16,709 downwards.
TCATAACAGTTCTTTGATATGGCCTGTAATAGAGGTTGTTTTTAAATATTAATACATGGGTTTAACATTATAAAGACATCGAAAACTTTCTGCTACATAACATAATAACGAAACTTAAATTTCAAATCGTTTGCCCTTATCTATACCTACACGATATTATTAAATTTTTGTTGTAGGCCTCATTTATTAACATTAAAAACATCAGTAAAATAAAATCAAATGTCTTTGAAAATGGTATTTGTATTGGAAAAAACTCTGGCGTTACGTAATGGCGAATACTATGAATTCCAACTAAAGCTTTCTCCAATAATTATGAAACATGTTTTGTTATTACAGATTAAACTGTAACCAATGTTTATAAACACTATATACAAATCTGTACAGTCCGGCCCCGAAATGGTGCACAAACTTAGCAAAGCGCATGGAACCAATAATGCAGCAATCTCTTATAGATTTCTCCAATATTGCTTATCCAATTTAATTTACGGTAATATGTGGAAATATTGACGCCGCGAATAGTCGTGAGATTGATGTACAAAGTAAAACGGTCGAAAGTAATATCTGTGTGAGTATTTATTTCTAAAAAACCCTTTTCCCTCACTCCAGATTGCTTTTAGTATAGTAAAAGGTTATGCTTTAGTGGAATTATTGTTTGTAAGTGATAGTAACACTTTTAACCAATATTGTGGAGAATAAAAATCTTTAATAACTAAAAATGCCAAAGTACAAGGGATAATATAAATCCAGAATGAAATGTATTTATTGAACATTAAAACTAAGTGTTGCAATAAACACCACAATTACAAAGTAGAATTACCTGAGAGATAGATGGGAGATAAAAATCCAGCTTTTTTTCCAGCTTCACAAACGTATAAAGCTCACACGAAATATTTATGTACAAAGGACTATTTTTAATATCAATGGAAGATTATAAAAAAATATGCCTTACACTTCTGTTCACAGTAACGATGTATAAAAAATGGTATGTGGTAGTTGATATTTGGTGATAGTTTGAAGGGTAAAAAAAAAAATGAATCAGTGACTATCAATGTAATTCATGTAAATAAAAACATTATATTAAGGTAAATTAACAAAGTAATAAATAGCATCTAATAAATTTTAAAATTTTGTATGAAGACTTAATAACCCCCATAATTTCCCCATTTCTAATTCGACTTTTAGTTAAAAAAGGTTTATTAAATAATATACTTTTTACCCTATTAATTTTTAATTACTACATGTTTATAGTTTCCCATAGTGTTTAAGATGGAATAACCACCTTACAGTAAATATATACTATTATCCATACCAAAATTTTTCAAAATTATTAGTGCATTTAAATTTCTCCAAAGCAAATCACTTACCGTTTAAAGTAGTGACGAACTTGAAGTAGTGGAAATATAAGTGTGTATTTTTTAGGTAACTTTAATGAAAAATAAACTTTTAATATACCTAGAAAGTTAGTATAGAAATAATGTGTCAGTAAAAATTGGTTTTAATACAAATTATGCGGACCAATAACAAAAACAACTAACATTATATCGATTTTATCTTACCGTTTTGACAAAAAAAAGACCAAATCCCTCTCTGAAACCTCTCTCTTGAGAGTAATGCACGACTGGAACAGATAAGTGGTACAAGACAGTGTTTTACAGTGAGCGCAAGGAAGAAATCGAGCTGAAAAGTGAATCTCTGACATAACCAACTGTCTGTTTTCTGGCAAACCGTCCATTTGCCACAAGTTCACTCCAATCAACCTACACACTCACTTTAGAATTTTGCTATTTTTTACATTTTTTATATTTAACAACATGTTACATTGTCAACATGTTTACATCAATATTATAGCTAGAGAGATAATTGAAACAGGTATAACAAGCCAGGTTGACTTCTCTTGTGACATACCCGTAACGTCCAATTGCGATAGCTGTCTAGAGTAATTAATTTAGATTAATAAGGATCCACTCAGTATAGTGCTCTGGCAGTGAAGGAGTAAACTCTATTATTAGTATTCAGTGATTTTTTGTATTGATTATAAAAAACTTGGCCTAAAATTGTGGACGGGATGAAAAAATACATTAGCTATCTAACAAAAAACGCTCACTGAAAGTATTTGAACTAAAATAGTGTATGTTTTTAACATTGAATTATAGGTTGAACTTTTATTCCCACGTTACTGTCAAGTTCCTTCTGTAAAAATGGTGTCAATAATATGCCATTCAATATAACATTTTTTCCTTTTAAACTAGAACTCTGACGTTATTCCTGGATATTCCCCGTTAATTTTTGAATTTTCACATTAGAATAAAGCCACTCGAAATTACATTTATAACCTCTTGTGTTTTTTAATGACCGATTATTATAACAATGAATCCTCTATAAGGTTATTTAATTTTAACCTAATAAGCGGCACTATTGTAATATAAATTTTTCCTAATACAATTTAAAATACAACATCTCCCTTTGAAACGTTATATTGTATTAACACAGACATTTATAAATGTATTCAAAGATAATTTCTTACTTATCAAACAATTGCAATTTAACACAAAATATGCTAACTATATTTCACTAATATTATGTGATAAAAATGAGATTATAAACTCGTATTAAAACAATAAGTTGCTATTTTTCTTTTAGAGGGAATTTTTTTTAAAATCTGCTTTACTTTAGCGTGTATCCATTCCAGATACATTAAATACTTGTCTGTATTATCATAAGTCATGTCACTTTTATTATCACCTCCAAGAACGCGTAAAAATTTAAATCAGATTTGCCACAATATTACATCTTTGAGTTTTAATTTTAAATAAAAGATACAATTTGTAGTATTATTAGTTTATATTATATTTCAATTAACAAAGCATACAAATATAATAATTCAAAATTGTGAGTGTTACGATATTTCGTTAGGTAGTTGAAGATAATTTTGTTACAAATTACCCGGTAGAGGGTTTGGAATGGCGGTGTTAATATATTTTAACTTCGCAACTCCATCGTCTTCTTATTGGTGCGGTGTATAAAGTGTTTTACTGTTAATTAAATATTTATTATTTGATGCTGAAGTATAAGGGTTGTATGAGGACTTAAGAATCAGTGTGGAAAATAATCTGTGTTGTTGTTTTATGGGGGGGGGAAATAACGAATGAGTGTTAAAAAAGCAAAGCGTTTAAGTAAATTAAAAGTCGATATTTGTGTCGAAAACGGAATTTATTCTATTAGTATTTTTATTACTTACACTTCAAAATAAATAAATTTCCATAATAAAAAATAATAAAGCTTGAACAAGAGATGATTATGGAGCCTAAGCTTCTGCTTTTGTGGATGAAACCTGTCCCTCTGGAATTAATATAATCTAAAACGTTATTTCGAATGCAGCTCTGGGAACGAATACTGTTACTGGTCTGGAAAGATCTAGAAGAGTCATGTTTTGGGTATAGAAAGATCTGCGGAAACATTGTCTTTCTGGAAAAAAGCATTGTATCAACTATTTCCGTGAAACATTTACAAATGCCTTATTATTGTAGATCTACGTTCTGATTCCCACTTGAAAAGAATTAAGTTAGGGCATGTGGGAGGTTAATGCATTTCAAACCACACAAAATGTAAATATAGGATTCTTTATCTCTGCTGATTTTGAGAAAAAGGGCTGTCATTATAAATTCTACTATTTCATTTTTAGGTTCTAGATTATAAAACACTTTTGCATTAACAATAAAACTGAACTTCTAGATAAAACATAACTTGACTAAGTTGATTTAGACATGTATAATTACGTTGTTAAGTATTGAGACAGATCATTAAACATTTCATAATACTCTTCAACCAGCTCAAGGCTCGGACGTGAACAATATTGTTGGGTGTAAATCAGCGAAGACGAGTGGCTTGACAGAGCAGAAACCTTTCAGGCTGGCAAGATTACTCAGGCCCGGCTATATTGTTTGTGCTAGACACTATTGTTTACCAAACCTCCCATGGCGCTTTAATGGATAGGAATTGAGATGGGAAAGCAAAACTAGAATTAAATTTTGTAAGAGTTTCTTTGCTTTATATATATAACATTTACGGTCAACAAAATATTTATCGTTCGATGCTTAGTCTTTAGATATATCTTCTTAAGAAAAATATAACAAATTAATTTTCTTATACTTTTATCTAAACACTTTTCTGATATAAATCTCTAGGAGCTGATCTATTAAGCTGAAATTGGTTTAAGAATAAATATATATATCTACAGTTTCAAATTATAATACTAATAAAATCAAGTTTTCTAGGAAATTAGGTACAGTTAAAGTTAGCTTCTAATGGAGCCTCACACATTTACGTGATTTCAACATCCTAACAAAACGTACTTTAACTAACGTAATATATTATATCATAAATTTATATTTATCTCACATATATCTTCAATGGTGTATGATATAAGGTGCAGAAGATTAGAGGTATAAATAACCTTCAACTTAAACAACTCGCTTTCCAGATTTTTATGGTATATCAAGAAGAAATAAATTTTTTTGTGTCAGCCAGACTTTCAATAGGTCTCACCGAAAACCAACACAATGATCCGACCTGCCGGAAACAAGCGAGATGGGTTTTGATTCATGTAACGAGGACGTTTTCTCCTCCACATTATTAAACATTGCCAATAGAAAATAAATCCTATAGATAGTTCATGACGTAATAACTCATTTTTTCCCCCTCCAATTTACCTTACCTTGATAGAATTGTCCCTATGCAGAATCCACACAATAAGTTATGGTGACACGCACGCTATTGTTTTTTGAGTATGTGAGGTGAAATTGCTAACCACATTTATAGCAAAAAAAAAATCTTTTTGGTTTCAAATACAAAACATAGAAATAAAATATAAAATCTGTACTAATAACTAAAGTTTGTACAGAATAAAAATGTTTTTTTTTAATACATTGTGAAACTGATAAAATAGAAATTGATGGAAGGCCACAATTACCCTATAAATAATTAATATGAACACATTTCGTTACTGATATTGTAGAAGTAAACCGAAACCCCTTCACATAAATCCTTGAAAATTTTTAACGTTAATTTTCTCTCTCTAATAGGCCGTTGGAGTAAAATTAAAGAAACGTGTTTTGAAAATAGTGATATTAGTGCAGACTAAGTTGACACCCAAAAAAAAAAAAAAAAAATATTTTTGATTGGATGGGTTTTGATTTAATGTTCACACACTCATACTGAGGAACTATTATGAAACAAACAAACTACTAAATAGTTATTGCAAACCAAACTCATGAAAAAATTATGCAATTAACAACATATAGCAATAAAACTATTCGCGGTAAACACTGTGAGGTGGCTACTGGCGGGTGTACCCTGCAAGTACCTCCGAACATCCCACTTGCGGTAGCACCCCCAACTGTGACTTCTTATGTATTTTGGACGGAGAACTTCATAACTACTACTACCGCCTTACTTTCTAAACGAGATATGGCTCAGTATATTCGTAGGAGATAACCAAATATATTGTACTATTTTAAACAATAGTAATGACAGAAAAGGACTTATAATTTACCAAACATACTATACACGAAGCTGGCCCTTTACAGAATGTATTTAACACAAACCGACTAGAGTAACTGAACTGACAAAATCATAATTACTTGCATTGTTGGCCCATATATATTTATCAAACACTTCTAACTAAATAGTGTGTCGTATGACTGACGTGGTTGGTCACTGCGCACTGACCTACCGACCCACTACGACCTGTGTTGGCCGGGGTGGAGCGTGAGAGGCCGCCCCCGTCTGCAGACCGGCACCCGACAACTGGAAATACTGAGAGTGGTAACATACCATCACGACCAGACAGGAACCTGCACCGTCATACTGGAGATCTCAGTCGAGGGACCATGTTTCCTTGTACCAGCAAGGATGTCAATAAGTAGTCTGTGACCGAGCCATTCTTTTGATGTTTTCGAGGATTTAAAATCAGCATCTCACTCAAAAATATAAAAGGACCAGAGTAACCGCAATCAGAGACTTAAACCATGGATTTACTGCAAGACCTAATTAGGTTCGAATTCTCTAAAAGCGAGATAAATTAAGTAAAGACATTAAAAAAGCAACGCCATGGGGGTTCTTAATGACTACAGTTAAAATATTTATTATAACTATTTCAGAAACCAAATCTTATCAAGGGAAATTAAATTAACGAAAAATAATTATTACAAAGAACAAGTTTTACAATCATTGAACAATCGCAAAAATGTTCTGGAAAGATAATTAGCGAGATAAGTGGTGCATCACAAGCAAAATCTGCTTTTCCTTTTCAAAATTTCGCCACTGTGGCTGACACCGGGGGTGGAAGGACCGTAGCCGTGGCTAACGCTTTTAATGATTTTTTTTCACAAGTAGGGCAGAGTTTGGCGAGTAAGTTGCCGCGGCCTGTCGGCCCGCCCCTTGTGGATGACGCAGTGTATCGAACTGAGCATGTGTTTCAGTTGGAGCCGGTCACCGACAGCCAGCTGGAGAAGTGCGTGGCTCTGCTCCTGGATGTGACGATTTTCTCTTCTAATACCTTAAAAAAAAAATATTGCACATTTTATTCCTCCTCTCAAACATTTAATTAATCTTAATCTAACTTCTGGCATTTTCCCCCGAAAGATTTAAACTGGCTAAAGGTATTCCGTTACACAAGGGAAACAGCAAATCGGACACGAACAACTATAGACCTATCTCCTTGCTTAGTGTAATCGGTAAAGTGCTTGAGAAATGTGTAAAAAAACAATTTCAAACTTATTTAGAATCTAACAACTTAATATCGGAATTACAATTTGGTTTTAGGACAGGGAACAAATACTTCAGACGCCTTTTTCAAAATTAATAAACAAATAACGCATTTACTAAATGAACATTTTAAAATTCTCTCAGTTTTCGTGGACTTAGCCTTCGATTCAATTGACAGAAATTTGTTGATTAATAAATTACAATATGTTGGTGTAAGAGGAATTTCATTACAGTGGTTCAAAAGTTATTTATTGATCGGAAGCAATAAATAATCGAAATAGTAGTCCATTGGAAGTAAATTACGGCGTTCGTTCAAGGTAGTACACATGGTCCATTACTCTTACTCGTTTATATAAACAACATAGTAAAGCTAAATATTACTGGAATGTTACAATTGTTCGTCTAATGACACAGTAATTATTTTCAAAGGAAGAACCTGGCAAGAAGTTTATCAGGTTGCTTCGAACTAGCTAACGCAAATACAAAATTGGTTTCATTCTAACATTCTAACCGTGAACGTCAGTAAAACAAAATTTTTACCAATCGCATTAACAAATGTGAGTCAGCCACCCGCGGAGCTGCAATTAGTACTGCACTCGTGCGGCGATTCAGCTAAAACCGCCTGTCACCTGCCAGCCTATCGAGAGGGTGGACCAGTACAAAGTACCTAGGTATAAATATTGATGACAAAAACTTAGATGGGAACCTCACATTAATTATTTAAAACCTAAACTTAGAAAAATGATATACGTGTTTTTACCAGTTAGGGCAAATTTTAAATTATAATGAATTAAAAACTGTTTATTTTTGCATATGTATTCAGTCTATTTTACAGTATGGAAATCATAGCGTTAAATGTTATTCAGAAATCTATACTCAAAGCAGCTCTAAATAAACCAAAACGTTTTTCATCAAATCAGTTGTTCATAGAATCAGATATTCTCACGATCCGTCAGTTATATATTATGAATGTGATGGTCTACACCTATAGGCACAGGGAGGCGGTTAGTTTTGGAGGAATTTAGCTGTGCTCGTAGGGTCCTAATACTCAACCCTTATCAACAAAATAATACGCTATCATGTGTGGCGGGTTTGCGTGTTGAACGATGCTAGCCGCTGAGATGAATGTAGCGAGCGCAACAATCTCTTTAAATAACGACTTTAAACCTCACGAGATTTCATGATTTGCTGATATAAGTATTGACAAATATGTTATTTTTTTAAGAAACACGTTTAAACAACACTCTAACCAACTGAAAAAACAAGGGATATAGTCCTATTAGTTGCTATTATTTGACGAGTATCTTCTCGGACTATTATTTAAACAATTCCCATCCACAAAAAATCAGAACTGTCACAGAAACAGACTGATTGCGTAAGTGGAGTCATTTTGGAATGAGTAATATTGGGCTCCCATAATTACGTATTCCCTGGAAAAATGGAGGGTTTTAACCCCCATGAGACACGGGAGAATGTTTTCGGGACGCATCGCGCATAGATGCTACCACCGCCCGACCACCCCTCGCCGCCATATCACCAACAACACACTCAAGGTCTTGCGCCGCAGACTAAAGTCTCTCGAACTGTAGCTTCGGTTCCGAACCTCACTTCAGCACCTACTCTAGCCACAGGGGCCGCTATGCGGTGTAGGGGGGAGGTTGTGCGGGCTCCTGTCATCTGAGGATGACTGTGAACCTAACGACACACGCATACTACGTGGCGAGCAGGGCCTTAGTAACAAGGGCTGAGCCATTTCTTTGATCCTCAGTCGCGGTGCCGCCACGGGCAGGCGGCGGAGTGTGTGAGAGGGGGGTGGCCGTGACGTGTCGCCTGGCCTGATCCAGGCCAGTATACGCGCCGACCCCCAAGCGCCTGCACCGCGTGTGCCAACTTGCAGGGACTGGCCAGTGTTGGCGTTTGAACATGTGGTGTACATTGGCGCACTGTCCGTTTACACGCTTGCTGCATCAAAAAAACCTGCCGAAGTGATTTAATTGAGGTTGATCCTCAGTGGATTTGGATGTGGATTTTGTGTTCTATTTATGCAGTGATCAAAATGAGTTGTTGTGCTGTGGCTACTTGTCCAAATAATCTCTAAAAAGACTAACGGAAAGATGAACAGCGAGTAGTGTACTATAAGTTTCCAAAAGACAGTGAGACTTTGTAAAAAATTGGTTATCAAAGTGTAAAAGAGGAGACGCGGTAAATTGTAAGTATAGGCCTATGTGTGGTAGTGCATCATTTTGCACCATCTGACTACATTGATGACTTGAAAAATCGCTTATTAGGGCTGCCTCAGAAATTGTTATTAAAGCCCTTTGTTGTTCCGTCATAAAACTTACACTATCAGTAATGACGATGACGATGTACGCAATGAACGGATAGAAAAACGACGTGTTCGTAAAAAACGCAATTGAACGATTAGACAGTTTAAGTCCAAAAAAACCTCGAATTGAGCCGCTAAATACAGACCTATTAGACGAAATTAACCTCGTACAACCGAGTTCTCTGTGTTGCGAAAAATGCGAGAATCTGTTAGAAGAAAACAACAATCTGAAATCTTCCATTGATGTTTTAGAACAAAAAATAACTAATCTGAGAAGAGAGCATGATATATTGTATAAATCCATTGCGAAAAAAAGAGAAAATGCATTCTAAAACCTTAAGAAGGCATGCAAAAACTGTCAAGATTCCTGAGGACAAAATTAATGTTTGCAAGCAAGCCATACACGTATATGCCAGAGTGAGAACTTTTATTAAGATTAAGGAACGTTAATAGTAACTTAGAATGCAAGAGGAAACAGCTTAAAAAGCTAAGAAGTTGGATTCAATAAAAAAAGACTGAAGAACAGTGTTGAACTAGATAAATGAGTGCTGTAACTATTAAGTGGTATCAAACTATTAACATGCATAATTGTAGTTTAGGTATTGACGTCTTAAACAAAACAATAAACAAATAATGCTGTAAAATGAACGAACTAATTTTATTTGTTCTACTAGACATTTTACATTGCCTAAGTTAAGTCACAAAATATTTTCAAACATATCCATAAAATTATTTAAATAGTTATTAACCAATAAGAATTGTGTGCAAATTTGAAAAAAGTAGATTCGACGGATATTATTTCTTTCTAAAATTATTCTATTATTCATTTGTATAGAAAAGCCTAAGGGAATATTAATAATATTTTATTTCAATTCTTCCAATGAAACTTATAGATAAACTAATTTACTATAACTTTGCCGCTAAAAGTTTGTTTTTTAAAACCAAAAAAATAAGCCTCATAAACTTTCAATATATTGCATTTCTGAGTTCAAACACGCCTTTTTGTGGTTTGTACAATTTTCAAATCGATATAAACGGAAATATATTTATACTGCTAGTTTCAGCAGATCACACAGTTTTAAGAATATTATAAGGATGTCCTTAATTATATTATTCTACTGATGTGTAATAGCGTGTAAACCATAACGCTCCCATAGTGGCAAGCGGGTAGACGCGGCAGACGTCAGGTTCGTGACGTATGCGGTCACGTGACCAGTGGGTCACGCCGGCAGGCAAAATGGTGCAGCCCTTGATACTAGGCCCTGCGTGCGAGTACATTGTACAGGCGCTTGCCTCCAGTGATAAGGGACCAACCGGTCCTGTTCAAACGACTGATCACTACCTGGCTGCGGATGGTCGGCTCTGATAACGCTGAGTCTCTCCTCACTCCAACTTAACCGTTATTAACTACATTTACTATAACTACTTTCAGTTGCTGTGCCATCGTGTCAGCATATACAGCATGTTCAACCGCTTGCTTAGATTTTTTTTTCTTAACTTTTATTTTATTTTGTGAGACTGATTGTGTGAGCTGAATTTTTTCTTATTGTATGGGTTTATAAAAAAAGTCTGTTCTATTAAATTGTTGTGAATAAGAGCTCGCCGATCACGCACAGGCCTCGGCCCATGTGACGATATTTTCATAATAATAATAATCATGTAATTGTAATTATTGTATATTTGAAAATAAAGAGTAATTTGATTTGATTTGATTTTTTATAAAATCGTTGTATTTATAGAACACACTTACGTGATTCAACATCTAACAAAATAAATTCCACTCTGGTGATTGTTTGCTTAACTCGACGTGTGCACGTTTTGGTAGCCTCCGGAAACAGTACGCTTCACATACTCCAAACAGCAATAAAACGTTCATTCACTAGATGAGAGAAGCTGTTTTGAGCTACTGTCCTGTATTTCTATTTAATTACATTCACATGTAAACAAATAGTACCTTACCAGATGTATAAATGATAATGTAATTGTGAATTGTATGTTAAAACTGGTTAAGTGGTAAATAATTGTAAAAATATAAATTATGATTTTAATTATTATTTTATGGACTCCTCTACACTAAATGAACTGTAGAAAATAATTTGATTAATGTTTTAGCTAGAACTATTATTATATTGAATAGTCAAAATCTCCATAGCTTTAATGGTTGACAATTAAATAATGCGATTTATAGTTTTTTCCTAGTTTTCTTATAAGAATATGACATAAATACTAGTTTTGTAGTAGTATTGTTTGAAGACATATGATTAAAATTAACATTGCTGCTACTTCATAAATATAAACAACGCACAAACTTACAATAATTACGAATTCATTATTTTGGAATTAATTACCCTCAGTTTATCTATGACGGTGGCAACCAGGATCCGATTTATTGTGACAGATCTTCGTAGTTAGTATCTTCACTTAGTATACTCTCGTTTAACTGAGTATAATACTTCATTAGTTATTCTTAAATTAAATATTAACTACAGAACTCCTAGCTGATTGTCTCCCAGGGCACACTGTACCTCACAGCAAACAGCGTGCAAAGAATTAAGGTTTATACACTGTTATATGTTTAATATACTAAGTAATGATCAGATTCGTTTAGGTTTACAAATTTTACATATATAACGCAATAATAACATCAAAAGTAGAGCATAGGCTAATTTTCATAATGGTTATCATGGTTTTAATTATGTTGTCAACTAACATACAATATCGTTAGAAGTAACATATATGTAAAGAGTTTTGTCTGTTATACGTTAAATTTATAACACAAAAGCAATTTTTCTTGGCTAATTGAAAATTTATTCTAGGAAATTCTTAATTGCTTTTTGTAAATCCTTTGTAGATTAAAAGCAATGCTAGCCCATTAAACCTAATTTCTAAAGTAGTATTTCCCAGGTATGTTTTTGTTCTTCTTAACATTGCGAATGTTTTTTACCACAGTTGCTTCAAAAAAGGCAAAACTGTTTTGCAGTTTTAATAAAATATAAATATTGGGGAGAAATCTGGTCAACATTTTTCAAGAGAGCTTACAACTTACTTAAAAGATTTTCAGATTTCTCTTAGCTCTACTTTTCTTACCACAGCATTAACCCTCTTTGTACAACCTCTTTACGTGACAATTCCTCCTCATAGAAATTTAAAGCGCTTTTCAATGAACAGAAATACGTTATTCATGACAAAATACTTGAAGGGATGATCTGGAAGGATTCAATGTTGTTTCCTTGAGAAATTCCCAAAACGTGGTTCTTCAGAGAATTAGCAATTAACAGTCTCCAACGTAAGGTACAATAAACACCACAACAGCGCGGTGGCTAAAGGACAATGAAAGATACGAAAACAGACGGGCCGGCGCAAGCACGAATCAGATATACTGAGGCACAGCTCGTTTGATATGTTCTCTTCGTAGTGTATGGAATCTAGTTTATTTGCAGTGCTGTTTGAAATGCGGCATATTATAGAAAACTTCTTCTATTCAATAGTTAAAGTTTTTTCAGATCAGATTCCGTATTTTTAACAATACAGATCTTAAATCAAAATCTGCTGTATTAACAAATTTACTTTTGTTTCTACAAAAAATTACAATCTCTTTCTTTTCTCTAAAGCTTCCTCAGATAAGTCTAAAGTGGATTAGACATCATATTTTTTTTTTCATGTTAATTATCTTCCTTGTACATGTAATAGCAAATGTTAGTGGATAACAATATACACGAGAAAAAAAATGTAACCTACAGGCATGGTGCCAAAAAGCCTGTGTGTGAGAACCGGTGTTAATCTTCACCTCGAAGTGTTTGGCAATCACAATAATACTAATATACCAATATACAAATTTAAAAAAAACTTAAAATTAGTAGTGAAGATATAAAGATAACTAAAAATAAACTAATATTAACATACTCTGTTTGGAATTGCATATTAACTAAATTCAAGCAGTGTAAAAAGTAATATAATACGAGTAAAATTTAGATCCAGTTATGATAATTGGAAACGACAAACGACCTAAAGATGGCAATAAATTCTAGTTATATAAAGTTTTATGAGCTATAAGATGTAAGACAACATACGGGATGATGTTAAAGAGGTTGGCCGGCAAGAAACATATATTTTAAGAGCATTATCATAAAAAAGGAAAAAAGAATGGAAAATAGATAAAAATATAAACAGAAAACTAATCATTTTATTGTTGTCCGATTTCTGAAACCTACACTATATCGAAGATTAATGGCATTCCTTCACAAGAAAAAAATCACAACACGCAACCGCACGCATAGACTAAAACAATACAAGCACACCACCACGACAGCCTACACACACACACACCACCGCACACAGCCAGGCAACACACACCACACAACACACACACAAGACATGCACGCACGCCTGTAAGTCTGCTCTCCGCGCATCACATACCGCAACACGAGTAGTGGTAGTAGCTCAATGCCTACAAAAATTCAATGCATTACATTTAAGAATGCACTCGCACGTATGTCCATGCACTGTCCCAAAGGTAGTTCATAAACTATACTAATAAAAATAATCATCGCGCAATAATTATCACTTCCGGCACGAACAGATCCAGTACATCCTCAAGAGTAGATAGAAATGAGTATAGTGTTTTGCACCACTCCTCCCCCAACGCAATTAATTCAGAATCCATTAACTTCTTTTTTGTACGATAACTTCGACTTTTAATGTTCTAAATTATTCCTGCCGTCTAGTTCCAATGGTAAATTTTGATAGATTTCTGTGTAAACACATAAGAAAAAGAATTTGTTTTATTTTATTAGACTCCTAGTAGTTAACGTGCTGTGGCGATTACCCCCCCCAATATTTAACCTATGTCTTATGTTGCTAGTATGCATGATTTTCCACTTTCTCTAGATAATGACAACAATTTCTAATGGATTTGAAACTAAACCGTACAGGAAAATTGAAAACTTGTTATGGAATATGTGTGTCTAATTTCAAGAATCATAAATAAACGAAACAAATTTTTCTGATGGGAACCTCCTTGGTTGTTTTGAGACCATAGCTTTTCATAATTAGAACTTTTCGGGTGTAAGTTTTAGTAATAGTTTTAATCACCGTTATTAGAAGCCCCTCTCCCACGCAATGGATTTCCATAACTGAAGGATCGATTGAACATGTGCGTAATAAACAATTTTTGATATGGCGGAAATTAAGCCAACACGTGATAATGTAACCGAACATATAAATGGCAATGATTCGTAGTTTGCTAATTTGATATAGCTAACATGGGCTGGCCCAAGGCGAAGTCCTAAATTTATCATCAAAATTCACTCCTAGATAATCTTGATGAAGTATTAACACGTTTCGAGAATACTCATGACACGACAGGACAGGGTATCTGGCGGCCACCGCAACTGCCCATTTGTGGCCATCTTTCATGGCTCTAGACCCACTGGGTCGCGGGGTAGCTCGTAGGGACAGCCATCCATGTTGCTTCGTCTTGCATATTATATTACAGTCAGTGAATTAACTGTCAAACCACTGTTTCTAAAATGGTGTTGAAGTCCTCGCGTCAACCGCCATTCACCCTAATAAGACTGTCCTCCCACATATGACCATCAAATAACGCTACTGTGGTCATTCTGCGTACAAGTATAACGTACCGATTGTTTAAGAATGATCTTTCCTATATCATTTCGTAATAGATTAATGAAAAGTAAACGGTCCAAGTGTACTTCTCTAGGATAACCCCAAAATGTATTTTGCTTCGATTCGCTTTTTTATATACCGGTTTTAATTTCAACAATTTGCCGCCTATTACATAAATAACTTCCTTTTAAAACCACCTTTCAGACGCGTTGTCTTCTTAGATACAGAAACCATTTTTAATTCTAATTTTATTTAACCTAAAATGCGTCTATCTTAAAAGAGTCCAAATGCTTTATTGCCCAAGTCGATGAACACCAATAAAGAGAAGCTTTGCTCCTTTAGGCTAATAGTTGTTATGGATGTGTCTTGTTTAAATTAAAAAGGGGCGTCCTTCCACCGTAACATCTTTTCCTAAAACCAAACTAGATTTTAAAAAATTATATTGTTTTCAAATAGATAATAAGTTAATTGTTTTCTAACAATCTTCTCTAATAACTTAGATATAACGCTTAAGAGAGATATCGGGCGATAGTTCGAACGCTCTCCCTTCTCACCTCTCTTGAATATAGCATCACCTTGGCGATTTTAAATATGTCTGGAAAAAATACCATCTATGAGACTAGTATTTTATTATGTGCAAGAGTGGTTTTTTTAGATAGGTAAAGTTATCTTTAATAATATCAGTAGTAATACCATCCATTCCTGGAGCTGAGCCTCCTTTTAACTCGACCATACACTCTTCCATCTGCTGTTCGGTAACTGGAGTCAACCTAAACTCCGTCCACAACCTGATATGTTCAATATCAACCGAGCAATTAACTACAGGGACCGTGCCAGCCAACTCTTGTTCCCACATTAACAAAATAATTATTTGTGTTATCATCATCTTTGATATTTGTAACCGAAGCAAAGAAATGTTCCACATGGGAAGCGTGAATTTGTTTTAGTTTTCCCTGCTATTTCTCCGATATGCTGCCACAGTTTTTTAGGATTTCCGATTGATTAATTAAGTTTAGTTTTGTAATAATTTTCTTTTGATGTTTTTAGATAAGGTTACTTAAAATATTACGATAACTTTTGAAATAATTTAACAATTCACGGTTGAAAGGCCTACGTTTAACACCGTTTGCTCAGTTTATCTCTTTTACGGATTGATGTAATTAGTCCTCGACTTATCCAAGGTTTCAACTTCAACTCCTTATTCCGAAAAACTGCACTATTTGAGGAGACTTTCATACTATCGTTAATTTTTCTGACCAACATTTCGGCGCTAATATTACATCCGTAAAATTATGTATTTCGTTCCAGTTGCATCTAGCTATTTGATTTTTTTACTTCGGATTTATTCATTACGAACTACACTTTTACTCGATCTGCTACCAGATTTTTTATTTAATCTACTCCATTCAGTTGCGATCAAAAATGATCTGTTATTGCAGTTTTTATGACAACTGACATAATATTCTCAGTATTATGAGCGTCTACAAAAATATGATCGATGCAGTGAGGCTGTATGTGCCGTGACGCGAGTAGGTCTGTCTACACAAGCCACAAACCCTGCAGCCTACAGTACGTCCAGGTATCGATCAGCCGCCGCCGATCTCGCGATACCCAGTATGCCCGAATAGAGAAAAGATTACAATAAATAGCCTATAAATTGATTAATAGAAATACCTATAACGAGTGCCTTAGGCACTGTGATCACTTGATTATTCCTTTATTTTAAAAATGGAAAAAATATTTTTTATAATATTTTCCTAAATAAAAGCATCAGGTCATACCTCTTCACCCATCTTGTTTCACAAGAAATATATGTATTCTTTTTGTTTAGTGCAACATTCAGGAATGGATACCTTAATACTTTAGTCCTTTTGGCTAATATATGGAATAATCCACATACTTCTTTTATTACGCCCATACAATTTCTTGTAGAAGGTATTATTCAAGCATCATATAACAAGTTTAGGTTACGCGGAAGCAGTGTGAATACAAA
>NW_025779122.1:0-64762 GCF_021130785.1 Homalodisca vitripennis | reverse complement strand
TCTAGTTGGTTTAATGTATGAAAAAATAGTTCTTCCCAAGGTTGAATCGATCCACGAAGAAGATACTTTAAAAGTTTTATAAAGCCAAAAGTTTTTCTTTCGACTTACAAAAAAATTTTATGAAATAAACCTTACATGTAATTTTGTAATATAAATAATGTAGGCTTCTGTAGAAAATCTGCTAAATTTACTTCTCAACAAAATTATTAAATTTATATATGACATAACAGTTTCAATTTCTATGTAAATAATTTCCTCAAAACAAATTACTTTAATTTAACTTTAGTTTGTCACAATTATAGAATGGGATTGAACGGTTTTTCAGAGCAAGGCATGACACAGGTGGTTACAATTTGGAGTTTGTAACCTAAGAGACAGTATCATGAAACAACAACATTAAATGGAACACTCATTTCATGTTATTACGGAATCTTTAGAGGAAAAAATAGAGAGATTTTTTATGATTTCCCTTGCGTTTTTCCTAATATATTAAAAACAAAACTTAAGCATGTATGGCGTATTGCAAAGGCTGATACTTTGTCCACCAAAGGTCTCCTCAAAGTAACAATAAATATCTAATAAATGTCAATTTAGTTTTTTTTTACATAGTTTACCATTATTTTGCTTCACTGAACTATTTATCTAGTTGTGGCGAATGTGTGCGCCGCCGACAGACCGGTGTGTGTCCATGGTTGTGGCGTGTGCAGGAAGTAGGCTATGTGTTTTGTAACATCCCTAATATTTATCGTGTTAATGTGTTTCTATTTATTGAAACTGTGCTAAATGTTAAATTATGTGTTTTACATGTTTTTAAAAGTTTCATTTGAATCCTGAGATTTTTTATACATCTGAAGATGGGAAATTTCGTCCAGAAACAAATGTAGTGAGAATTTTACAAACTATTATAATCTTACCAAACAGTTCACTGAATAGTTTTATACGTTCATCTTCAGTAAATATTTATGTGTTTATTTTAAAAGGAAATCTAATACAAAAACGTAATCCCTACAAAGTATAGCACGCATTAATAAAACGTAACGTAATACGACATACACAGCATATGAATACAAGTAAAAACGAATATTACATAATAATAGACTATATACGTATTCACTAAGCATGTAATTGGCGTTAACAGTTTTAAACATTTAATAAATAATAAAACGGTACAACGGAGTATCGCAGGACCCGATAAAAACACACAAAATGTTCAATCAATTACAAACAAAGTAATTTCATCACATGTGTTTACTGTTAACTTAAAAACTTGTCATATAATTTTTTACAACTATAAAGAAATATCTTTAGTTTAAATATCTTTAATTTTAAAACCTAAACTTTGTTTAATCTGAGATTTTCTCGTTGTCATTTTTGTTCGATATAATATCGATGTAAAAAATATTGACTTCATATCTAGAAATCAAAATCAATTGCGTTCCTCATTGATACAAGAAGAATCTATACTCGTATATTAGTTTTAGTACTTTAGAGTATAGGAACTTTTAAAGAGCTATCTCACGAACAGATAGCCTGGTAGACAGACATAATAATGTATTGCTGATGATCACATACTAAAACAATGGTATTAACGTTTATTTGATTAATATTTAGTGTGCCATCAAAGTTGTATTATATATAATCCAAGACTGATATTAAGATTTACCTTATATCAATTTACAACCTTTTTCAATTAAATCTTTAAATACTACATACTGTACAATAATAAAACTCGGAGTTGGCTTAGCCAGGCAGGGCAAATAGCAAGCGTTGTCCTGGTTCTCTCCCGACTGCCACAAGTCTCGTGAGACAAATTCCTTGCTTGTTACCTAATTAGCGTCGAAGTTTGGATTTTCAGAGGTTTGCTTTAACCAGGACCTATGTATTGAATTGGTGTATCGATCTTTACTAATTGATTTAACACCAATGTCGATATAAAAGTATTAAAATGTACCTGATAGAATTAACACATTGAAAATTGTGCACGTTGATGTTTCATTTCAGAATTTTTCGGCTGGCAATAAGTCTTAAACCTAAAGAACGATGCCTTCCAGCGTTACATATGTTTAGCTTATTTTATTAGCTGCAACTACCTTTAGACATACAGAAAATCCATTACAGTGGTTGACCCTACAAACCTTAACGATTGTCAATTTAAGTTCAGGAATTGTTTTTAAATTGTATTTAACACACACACACACACACACACACACACACACACACACACACACACACACACACACACACACACACACACACACACACACACACACACACACACACACACACACGCCACGCACGCACGCACGCACGCACGCACGCACGCACACGCGCACAACGCACACACACGCACGCACACACACCACACACACAAACACATATATACATACATATATACATACATTACATATATATTTGTATATATATATATATATATATATACATATTGTACATACATACATTGTAGTTTTATGTAGTATTGAAGTAATTAACTGTGTGAATCATAATGTTTGCCCAGCAGCAGTAGAGTCTATAGCAATGTTTGCAGCGTTACAAGAATGATTATCTTTGTTAGTACTAATGGATGATTAAAGGACCGATTCCACCTAGTATATCCGTGCCAGCTAATTTCAAAAATGTTTATCAAATGCTTATATATATATATATATATATATATATATATATATATATATAAAGATTTAATATACTACTACTAAATATGAGTAAAACCAATTAAATGATATTGAAACGCGCTGATTTGCACATGTACATTCGGCCATATGCTGTGAAACGATATATGTGTCTGGTTTGTAAATCTGGTATTTATGATTAAATATTGCATGAAGTCACGGTAAAAACGCATCCATTTCAACGGGTTACAAAAATGCTGAACTATGTTCTTAAATTATAAGAGGCCATGATAATGCGGGAATAGTAAAAGAATGAAATTTCTGCTGGCAATGATTTGACTCCTAAATTATTTCTAAAGCGGTTTGTGGAATCAATATATTTTTACAAATGTAGTTGTAATCCTAAATTTTAAAAATACATCGTATGAAATAGTAGCCGCACGGACTGTTCAAATTGCATAAAATATAATAAAGATTCATGATACTTTCATGAATTATAAAAATATCTTTATTTAGTTACGAAACACTCTTCAAAGTGACTTATAACTATTAACCTAAAAATGGGCAGCTGGCTGTTTAGATACGGGTCCTGAAAGGATCGCTCAGGTTACCATTGCATGGACGTCCACTTGTTGCATGTATCAGATACCTGCGATAAGCCGTCTACTCAATAGACTATGTGAATGGCTTCTTGTGTTAAGGTTGGAAGTATAGTGGATAAAATATAACCGATCTAAGGGCAAACATTTATCAGAGCGTTTAAAACTGCAAAAAACGTTTGAAATATGAAAAAATTAGACATATATATATATATGGACTGAGTTTGTTAGAAGTTACAAAAGACAGAGGGGATTACATTGCTTCAAATCTTTACAACAGAGCAATCACAATACCTCTAGTTCCAAATTAAATGAAGTCAACAAAGTTAGCTATGATTTTTGATATTATATCTTTGTTTAAATTGAAGATCAGTACACATGAATATAGAGGCAACCTGTATATTAAATTTGAAAAAATATAACAATTTTTTAACCAGAAAAATTTGTGAGTGTGAGTAAATTTCAATTCAGGATATTTGATTGTATTTTGTATGTTTAATGTGTAATTAAAAGATGTTTAGTTAATTTCTGTTAAAATTTTAATTTCTCTCTGCCTGTGTTCGGAAAATCAAAGATAAACAAATCGAGTCCAACCAAAACAACGTTTTATAATGGGAATAGTAACCACATTGTAGCCCAACCGTTAGAATAAAACTGCCTACAAACTTGAAGTTTCTACGCTACTCCGCGGAGCCTGTCACGTGGTACCCACTAGTTGCTAGTAACACATGTAGCCCAACCGTTAGAATAAAACTGCCTACAAACCTGAAGTTTCTACGGCTAACTCCGCGGAGCCTGTCACGTGGTACCCACTAGTTTGCTAGTAACACATGTAGCCCAACCGTTAGAATAAAAACTGCCTACAAACTTGAAGTTTCTACGCTACACCGCGGAGCCTGTCACGTGGTACCCACTAGTTGCTATTTTGGAAATGTTCTATTGTGCTTAACAAGTCCCACCTATTTGTACCGTTACGATTTCCATAAGTTTTATACTTTAAAAATATGTATATAATTATTTAATAAAACTTACGTAACTTAGTGTAGAGAAATTATACTTATATGAAAATTTAACTAAATGTAATGAACTAAAATACTCACCAAGAATAAATAATTTTCATATACTGAGAGCCTCAATGTTTAAATTATTATTGGGGCCTCTTACAAAACTCTTAATCTAGTTTTATTATGCAGGCGAGGATTACATATATTAAACTTAAATTAAATTAGCAATGAACATTGAAAATGTGTGTCTACTATTACAAAACTTATGAGGTTAAATCAGTGCAACAATAAGTCTTTCTGTTCTTGCTTGCGGTTAAGTATTGTGAATAAATAGTGATTAAAATTAATCACCATTAAAACCGGAAATTAAATACTTATTAAAATTATTGAATTTTGTATTAAATAAAATAAAACTGATAGTTAAAAACAAAGATCAAGGAATGCTTAATCTCTCGAAAGTAAAATCCAAGTTACTATTTAAATTGATATTTCTATCGATACAGGACAACTATTTCTAACACTTATTCGTATAAACGTATTCTCAAGTTACACTGCATATTAGTTTCAAAATTGATCCACTCTTGTCGGATGTTTTCTTTTTAAACATACGTTCCATAATCATGTAGTTATATATTTCGAAACTATGGTTTCCAAACTTTATATTTTAATTGAATGCTAGTACCTACATTAGTGTGCATGTTTAAAATTGAAATAACATTAGATTTCATTGGTAATGTTAAAATTATTATTAAATTTAATTTTTCGTTGTATTATTTGCAATTTTTATGATATATATATGGATAATATATATATATTATCTTCATAATATATACAAATTTACGATAGTTATTAGATAACTTAAATATTCTGTCAAATTGCTCAGATACTTAAACAAGGAATCTGTAAAGAGACTATTTTGCATCTTGATTATATTTTTTCTATTAAAAAAACGTTTCAAATATAAAACAATAGTTTTATAAATATGTATATATATATATACCCATATTTTATATATATATATTATATATATATATATATATACATTTCTATATAAATTAAAGAACTTACTGTTGTTTGTTTGAACAAAATTATTATGTCAAAGAGTTTGACCTCTATATTAAAATGAAATGTGTAACTATGGAGTAATCATATCATATATATGATATAATTTTATATATATATATATATATATATATATATATATATTCTCCAAAGTTATACATTTAATTCGAATATAGAGTCAAACTCTTTGTCAGAATAATTTTGTTTCAAATAACAGTAAGTTTTTTTATTTAATTAGAATGTATATTCATATTTTATTAGTATTTAAAAAATTAATATAAAAACCTCTCTCTTTGTAAAAAAATTCCAACTTAACCACCAGTATTGCATCGTAATAGGAAGAATTCGAGGCTCCCTTCAGCAGAATACATTAAGTAACTTAACAAGGCTGACATTACGGGGGTGGCTCATGAAAACTCCTCTCTTACAAGTGAAGCGCCGAACTCGAGGGGAAAGAAAAATTTAACCCTCATTTAGAGTAAACGAGATGTTTGTCTCTGATGTTGTACACGTCCAACACCGCGCTTTAAGTGTACACGGAAAGATTATTACACTTAACAAATTCTGTTGTAAATTTTTATCTTCATTTTGTTTCAGCAATTGCGTTCAGATTTTAATTACAACGAATTTTTATAATGTTTTAAAAGTTAAATTTAGCCACAAAATGGGAATTCTTGGAATCCTTGACCCATTGGATCTCGAAACGTAGTGTTACTAAACTTCAGATCGTGTTTTCCCGGGATTCGGAACCATATCAGCAGTTGTAAATAATAAAATATTTAATCTACTACTACAAAAACAGTTTGATTAAATATATACTTATGGTAACTTACTTTTATGAACAAACAATCACAAAAAGTGATGTCAAAAGTGAGTATTTTTAAAAGAAAATATTTTTTATATGAAGAATCTAACATATGTATGACAGTCTGTGAGAAGATAATCCATACGATGCTAAAACCTGTTGCCTTCTATATAACTGTATTTACGCGTTGTATAATAGCATGCAAAATAACGAGTGACTATAAAAACACATGACAGAAAAGTATTAAACATGGTATACCAACAATTTTAAATTTAATTAATTAAATTTGTTTAATTACTATAATATGTATATGGATTACAAACCTAAAACTAAAGTATTTAATCTAGTAGTGCTATGTTCACTGTATGGAGCAGCACTAGCATAAACGAACAAACTTTCTACCACACAATCCTTATATGAATGCAAGATATATTGTCTGGAAAGTCAAATAGTGAAGGCAGAGTCAGAGATAATTCATCACAATCTACTGTAGAGAGGGACATCTCCTCCACTCATCGGACTGCTGAAGTAATATGAAGATCAGCCCCCACACACACCATCGCGCGGATCGAAGGAAGATCTAACGGAGCAGCTTGGCTCACGACATTTCGGGGCAATATTCAAACAGTCCATATTTACATGAACGAACACTTCCATATTCAATTTTATTCCAAGTCAGGCGAGTAAGTTGGTGAAAGAGCAGCGGGTAAAGACGACGCAACGGCGTACTATTCAATGGTCAATTTTTGAATTGCGGCCATTTTAAACTATATTCATTAATGTTTTGGGTAGAAAAATTTTTATAATATATGTTCATATAACGTGTAAATTTTTAATGAAATCCATTGCAAATTAACAATTTACAAGTTTTATAATTTTATTTTTTTACTACAAGAACCTGAAAGTTCAAGATATTTAAAGATTCAAAAATATTTAAATTCATGGCTTGCCCTTATAAAGCCAGTAATAATTAGAAAAATTAAAGAAAAAACAATGTTTTCTTTCTATTAGTTTTTTTAAGGACACGTACCACATGACACGCATATCAAAATTATAGTGAATATAATGTATAGCAATAGAGACGTTGTAAATTACTAAAAATAAAATAAAATAAAGCTTTTTAGATCTTACCTAAAAGCTGTTAGAAATGGATAAATGCTTTACTGTAAAAGACATTCAAAAATGGATACTATATCTTGTACCTTTTTATTTACTGTTTTCAAGTTGAGTTATACCCATTGTAAAATTTACAGTTTTAAATTAGTTATGTAAAACTTGAATTTATTTTTTTTATGTTTCAGTTCATCATTTCAAAACAATAAAATATTATTGAAATGAAATATATATATACTTTATATTATTTTAAGTATTATTATAAAAATAATTTTAAAAAAATATTAATTTTTAAAACCACCTTTGCTGAGATGTTTACATACTAGACCTTTGAATCGATGACTAAACGGTACAGGTCATAAATTACAAAAAACATTGAGATCAGAACCTGGAGCATATAGTTTTGTCACACTTGCATATGAAATCTGAGGGGAAAATTTTTAAAATAGATAGCCAATATTCGATTTAAAGGGTCGGTAGTGTTTCTTGGTTACAGCTCTAATGGTTTTTTCCGAAATGAGTTTAAAACATCTTAGCTGACCCACCGTGTATGTTTATAACGAAATGTATCAATAGATAGTAATGTTGATTGTAATTTTGGCCATGACTCTCCAACTCAAATTGTTTTTAGTGACAAGCCTTGTTTTTAGTATGTCCATTATAAATGGGGTATTAGCTGATTTGCTAATGACTAGCGAGTTTTAATTATTCTCGTTTTAAAGTTAGAGAATCGACAATGTGGATTACTCTATACACGAATTCAGGTAACACAAATCTTACGAGCAAATAATGCCTATTCATTAAGTGCGGGGGAGGTGCTCTTTACCAAACAGTATATTAAAAATCTGTAAATTCATCATACAAAATGTTAAATACCACACAAGAGCAGAATGTACATATTTTGATAAAATGTGAGAGGTGATCACGATTCTATTATACATAGAGTAGAGAAAAATTAACGAGGCTAAATTTTAAGCGGACACTTAATGCTCTCTGTCTGCTGAATGAAGGGCTCGGGCAATTGCTTGGCTACTCAGTTTTATCTTACCGATCTTAATATCATGAAATAACCGCTAAAAAACGTTAGGTAATACAAATTTTAGCTACTACCTGTAAATAGGTTTAAAAAATGTATTTACAAGATTTATTTATTTTAAAATAACCAACCTGGGAGGTTTATCCCACAACTTTTTAATTTTTATTTTAATTTGTAAGGTTTTAAATTATATTTGACCTTATATTTGCATTTCTTGACTAGAAATTTTCATACATTTTCTTACAAATGTAAAAAATACTTCCTATATTATAAAAAATGTATTTTAATTTGTGGGACTTTTATTATTTTACAATTTAAGTTATAATTTTACTCATTGTCTTGTTTGAATGTTAATAATAAAAAACCATTCCTTTACTTTACTTAATTTAAATATTTTCTATCTTGTAGTATAAAACTTCTTCAAATAATGTTTAAATATTATTCCTATGCATTCTCAGATTATTTGAAAATAACAAATTATTATGTATACTCCATCGTATAGTTTTAAATTTAAATAACTTTAAGCGCCATCAAAAAACTGCCAGCTGAACGTCCGACTAAGCAGAGAGCTGTGTGCTTGAACGCTCTGCTGATTCAATCAGGAGAGAGAGCGATCAGTAAATAAACACCGTTGTAAGCTTGTCACTGTTCTCCAAAAGGTTTTTAAATTTTGCTTTTTTAAATTTAAACGCACTTATTTCGGAAATATGAAATCGACAATTACAGTATTATTTATTTTAATACATTTCCCATAAAATACAATTATTACAACTCTGTAAATCCGTATTTCAATTGTTTGAGATCTGTGCAAGAAATTATTGAATGTTAATGGAGCCTTATTACTCTAGCAGTTGGAATATGTCATCTCTTCTCTTTCTCTTTCTTAGGATCTCGTAAACAAACTATAGATTTTATATTGTTCAACATCGAGTTCGATGATGATAGGCTGGCATAATTTTTATTTTTTTTTTTTACTGGGGGATTGTAATAACATAATTTTGAATCATCGTGTGTCTATATATGCACATGTCATCTCAGTTATAAGAAGGGGTATTCTATATGTCTTCCTTTTGTTTCATTTATTTATAGTTTTAAAACATTTATGTTTTATATGTACAGTAAAACGTTTGATATAAATATCACTATGAAAGCAGCCAAAACTACTCTACTAATATATCTGGAGAGAGCTCCTTTACGGAGTATTATGAGGTGATTGGTAAACGAGAATTTGAAGTGCTGTTTTATAGGCTTTTACTAGTGAATATTTTGACACTTAGTTTACCTTTCACGTTTATTTTAATCTTCCCACCTCACAGATACTTATTATCTGAAATCTCACGCATCACCAAATTTAATATCTGTAGTATCACATAACCGTGTATTATACAGACGTGTACTTATGTTCGCAAAATTAGCGTTATTGAATAGTTATAAACACGCCGGGTGTTTGCATTGTATCTATTATAAAGCACAATAGAGTAAAATTGAATCTTGGAAAATATGAATGATCTCAACAGATACCGTATTGTGATAAACCGCATTAATGTAGACAAAACTTTGTATGAGGGAATAATTATAAATCCTTTAGAGACTTTCAAGTAACTAAAAAGCAACATTCAGCCTCATTAATTAATTATAAAATTTGCATTTGGGCAAAACTTCGTCTCAGCCGTTCCATAACCGAAAGCAGGATACTTTTCAGAAACTTTAATTAAAGCAACTTCAAACAACGTTTGCTTTTACAAATTTTTTCTACGCCCTTATAAGACTTCTTGATTGTGGTTTGTTATAGTTTCAGAAATACATCATTAATTAAAGTCTAGGTCAATAATAATTAATTGTTTGAAAATGTATATATTTTTAAATTTAGTTAAGTTTTATGAAGTAATAATTTGTTTATGAAAAAAATAAAGGTCTTGTTAGATTTCTTAAGAGGGAAGATACACTTATATACAATTTACAACATACTAGATATCAATGGTAAGAGTGGGAGCATTGTAACTGCTAAGATCAAAATTAAATACGATTATAAAACCTAAAATATGAGTATGCCTTGAAGTTCAAATGCCGGGTTACCTTTTTTATGCCCAGAATACCATCATTGGGCTACAGGGAGCTCTAGAAAGTAACCAAAGTCTTGTAAAATCTTTTAGTTCTTGTATGTATATTTGTGAATCTATGTTTATACTATCAATGTGGCATCTTAATTTATTTCAAAAATAAATACAATTAAATAAATATTTTGAACTCCTAGGTTTTGTGTGTGCAATTGTAATTCAGTATTCATAACAATAAGATGGTTCAAAACTCTGTATTTTTATATAAACACTAGGTTATATAAACAGTTTTAAAGGCAAATGTATACATTTCAGCCTTTAATTAATCGTTATAGTAACGAATTTGAACATGTTCAAATGATGAAAACAAAGTTACTACATATTATAAATATATTATTTGAATGACACTAAAATACATGTTTTCCAACAGTGCCGTAATGTACGGGGAGCTGGATGAATATTGCGCTATATTTGGGTTATGGATGATAGTGCACTTGACTATAAATTCAGGTATAGTTTGAGGTATAAATCTATTTATTCATAAAAATAAATATTAGATATCAAGAATCGTATATCACGAATACTCGTCTATCAAAAATTTAATTATATTACTAAATTTTCTTCTGAAGAGCTGAAAAACAGACTGAATACTGTTAAACTTAGATAGATGTCTGGGACCGAATACTGTTAAAACTTAGATAGATGTCTGGACCGAATACTGTTAAACTTAGATGGATGTCTGGACCGAATACTGTTAAACGTAGATGGATGTCTGGACCGAATACTGTTAAACTTAGATGGATGTCTGGACCGAATACTGTTAAACTTAGATAGATGTCTGGACCGAATACTGTTAAAACTTAGATAGATGTCTGGACCGAATACTGTTAAACTTAGATATATGTTCTGGACCGAATACTGATGAACTTGGATCGCTTGCTAGACTGAATACTGCTAGACATTGGTACTTTCTGCACTGAAAACTCTTGAACTTGGATTGTTTGCTTGACTTAATACAACTTATCTTGGGTAACTTGCTGGTCTGAATACTGATTATTTGAGTAATCAGTTCGTCCTGTTATTGGATTTCCACAAAAATTAAGTACTCCTGTTAGTAGTTTTACATTTTAGATTTCCTTAAATCATTGAAATGTGTTATTTCATACAGTTTCAGAATTATATTACTGTAGGTGCTTTTAGCCCTTTTTATAAATATTATTACAAACCTTTAAAACGAATAATATAAAATAAAATTATAAATTTTTTCTTTTAAAAATACAACATACGATCGAATTAAACATTTAATTGAACAACTGTTTACGAAGATTGCGTAATGTAGAGTAACATTTATGTCATATCATGTAATGCAGTTTAGATTTGAATTAAAAATTAAAATTTTTATTTAATTGCCACTCAAAATTTGACTCTGGCAGCAAAATTATGTAAAGGTTGACTGATACTGATAGGTGTAAACTTTTTATTAAAGTATAAATCTTTTGTTGGTTATACTGTAGTTGCAACTAATAATCGTATGTGTTAAACTTAATGTATATATATATATATATATATATATATACAGTAAATTGTATAAATGGCAATAGCCTTATTTAATTTCAATAAAACATTGAATCACAAAAAGTACTTGCTCCGCCGGGAGTCGAACCCGGATCTCTCACTTGCCGGGTGAAAAGTTGCTACCATTACACCACGGAGCGCTTACTTTTTCCGATTCAATTATTTTTGTTATTTGACCGTATCTGTCACATATGCGTTTTTTTTAAATAAGCAATTTAAACATATGCTCGGAAGACCAAATACCTGTCAAAACGACTTTTATTTACATTAAATTGTATAAATGGCAATAGCCTTATTTAACTTCAATAAACATTGAGGGGGTTCAACTCCCAGCGGAGCAAGTACTTTTTGTGATTCAATGTTTACTTAAATTATGTATATATAAGTAGATATGAATATGGGGTTTCTAGGACCACTTTTGGGACAGCCCAAAAATCAATACAAATACAGTTCAATACACCATAAATATGTAAAAAACAAGATAATAATATGGCGGTTCTGGACCACTTTTTGGGACAGCCCAAAAATCAATACAAATACTGTTCAATACACCATAAATATGTAAAAACAATTCACAATACAATTTACTTAAATAAACTATGGTAAACTGTATTCAAGCAATTTTTTTCATGACAGTATGACAACATAAATTGTGGAAATTTATAATACTCGAATGTTGAATTTAGAATATGTTGGCATTACCGTTGAGCGAGAAATGTTTGGTAGCACTGCGCGGCACACAGGAGAAACAGCCTTTCCCGTCCAGACCTCACACTAGTCAGTCATATTTAAATTTTACTCTATACTTTTGATCCAGGAATGTTAAAAGTTTCCACTGTTTACTGGTTTAATATCGCATTCTCTTCATCTTCAGCTCTATTTGGAAAACAAGACTTAGTGAAATTAATCCGTAGTGACAAGTTCAGTGCTTTATATTCTACAATTTTAACCACGTTACACCATCTTTAAGACTCATCCATCATAACATCTCTTCCTTCAAAGACAGTGTGAATCATTCAGTTTCATCAAGACATTTTCTAATCATGCCTATTTCATTACTTCAAGCGACACTATGATGTGGGTCTACAGTCCACTGATCTGCGTTGTGCAACATCTCGAAGCAGCGGACGTGTTATCACCATGGACGTGATCTGCAGTGTTGTTGCAACATCCTGAAGCAGCCGACGGTCAAGGACTTGTTATCAACCGCAGCCTCACACTCTGAAAACATCTGGCTACACTGCCTCAACACTCCGCAACACCTTGTTTCATCACTCGACCCCTTTCTGCACCCTCCAACCACGTCATTCGCAACCCTCACGAAGAATGAAGATCACAGATGAGTTCTTAAAGAAATTAAGCTTAATCTATAAGATTTAATAATGTAAATAGCGCTTATCAACACCTTCATGAACTAATTTCAAAAACCTTTCTAAAAAAATAACAAACCAAAAATTCAAAATTCATTCAGATGACAAAAATTGGCTTACAATTGGCTTTTCAAACCGCCCGTTAAAGTTAGAAATAAACTGTATAGACAAAAGAGATTTGAACAAGCAAAATTTTTATAAATCGAAAATTAAACATTATAGCAATATTTTAAAAGAAAACTATTATAAAGAACTGATTGAAATGTCATCTGATTCAAAAACCAAATGGAATATTATAAACAAATTTTTTAAATAAATCCAAAAAACCTTGTATCTAACACAGGTGATTTAAATACAATGAACAAATTCTTTGCAAACATTGGTTCAGAATTGGCTTCAAAGATTCCAGATCTAGAAAAACGAAAAAATTAAATCAAATCCGGAACTCCTATATATCTCTCTGAAAATTACCAAACTAGAAATTGAGACCCAAAATTAAACTTTTAAAGGAATGATAAAGCAAGTGGATCAGATAAAATTTCCAATCAAACTAATCAAAAAACCTTGTATACATAATAAGTGAACCACTAGCATACATTTTTAACTTTAAGTATTCAAACTGGCATTTTTTCCCGATAGATTTAAAAATAGCAACAATCAGCCCAATCTACAAAAGTGAAGGAATTTTATCAGATCCATCCAATTTTCGACCAATCAGGTCTACTACCAATAATTGGCAAGATATTTGAGAAATGTTTGTATGAGAGATTATAATAGCTTTTTGGAAAAATACAACCTGTTATCAAGAAAACAATTTGGCTTTAGAGTTTAACAAAAATACAGAGGAAGCAATCAATTTAGTTGTTAACAGTATTGAATCAAAATACACTAATCTCATTTCTAGACCTTAAGAAAGCCTTTGACACTGTAGATTTTAAGATATTACTATACAAATTAGAACATTTAGGAATTAGAGGTAAATGTTTAGATTTATTTGCTAGTTATCTTGATAACAGGTTCTGTAATACAAAAATTGGCAACAAAATTTTCAAATTTAGAAAAAAATCACCTGTGGAGTTCCTCAAGGAAGTTGTCTTGGTCCTCTTTTGTTTATAATATATATCAATAGTAATACACAACCCTTAATTTTACATGGCGAATTAGTAACTCTTTGCCGATGACCACAGCCTTAATAGTTAAAGGTAACGATTTATATAAAAAAAACAAACGAGGGACCTGACGAAAAATTAATAAATTGGCTACAACAAAAATAAATTAACTTTAAACTTTCAAAAAACAGAATATATAGATTTCTCCAGAACTAATGACCAATTACCAATAAAAAAGGTAGAATGTTATAAGTACTTAGGCTGTATCATAGACTTAGACTTTAAATTTTAATCAACATATTAACCATATAGAAAAACAAATTTAAAAAGCTTTGAAAACCGTTATATGTATGTAAAGAAGAAAACTTCAAAAAGTCAGTATTTTCAGCATTTGTCATGTCTTTTCTAAAATTATGCAATAACCATTTGGGGTAACAAAAAATATTTCAAACCTTTCTAACATTCAAAAACATATTATGACTAGATTCAAGATAAAAAATATTATATCTTTAGATTCTTTATATACATATAAACAGGATAAAATTAGCCCGTAAAAATAAAATATATGTAAGTAAGTTTAAGTAACATAGAATTAGATATTTTTAATAAAAATTTAAGCGGACACCAAACTTAAGGGGACATATTTCAAACTATGAATACATACCAACTAAAAGTTATTCCAATTTGTAATTATCTTGTTTTTCAAAATTACTTAGGTACAAATGAGATTGTTTGGCCATTACTTTAAAAACAGATTGATTGTAGGAAGTGTGGCTAAGGTGGTCTCACCGTATCTCATTGTTTCTCTCTTATATTATTCCTAATTACATCATATTCAAGCAATCTTTCAGAGACAACGACAACATAAACAAAACCGCATTGGTAACCGCACTCTGAAAATCCATATTGATAATTATATCGTTCTTTGAACCAGAAATATTTGTCAAACTCTTTGTTGTATCAATGACATAAATAGGTCTATTCGCTAAATAATTCTTTTAGGATTGTAATACATTTCCTTATTATTACAGTAAACTTTTTTCTTAAAATCTTGATACATCTGATACATGATTCTGAAAAGACCTCCGGAAATGTTTAAATTTTGTAAATTCATCTGGATAATAAGAACCGTTTCAAATTTTACTCTGATATTTTTTACATCATCCAAAACTATCAAACTTTGAAGGATTTTTTTTCTTGATTAATCTGTCTATCTGTTTGAAAAAACCTATAATAATGAACTTGGGGATTGAAGATGTTTCTATAAAATATTTGTGATATCGAACGAATAAGTTGTTCCGGAAATACCTTTTTGCTCAATACATTGCCAATCTAGAAAATTAAACATAATGTTTTGACTTTTTGTAATTTCATCAATCAACCTATTTTTACTCGTGGTTTTATAATCAATCATTGGAACTCTAATAAAAAAATATGTAATTGTAATTTTGCCATCAACTGGCATATCATTTCCAGTTTTTGTTTTTTAATATCGCATCATCGTCTTCTGCTCTTATATAAAACTTAGATAAAATCCTCCTTTATAGATCGGAATAGTAACATTTTCAAAAAAATCCTAATCCAAAATGAGATAAATTTCCAGCTGCTTTCAAAAACACCAAATTTAAAATCTGATTCAAAGCCATTTAGAAAGTTTGAGAAATACCATCACTTTTTGAATACGAAATAGTTCCTTTTAATAGTGCTTAATTGACCACAGTTTTTCGACTTCTTCTATCAATTTATTGTTTTTTCTTACTTCAATCTTAGAAAATAAAAACGGTATAAAATTATCGATTAATCTAACATTATCAGTTCCAAGATATGCTTGGACCATCTTGTTTTGTTAAAGTTCCAGAAATATAAAACTGGAAGTTAGATGACGAGCAAAAGTTTATCTCCAAAATCAATATTAAACTCAGTTCTTTTATTCGGTTCATTCAAATGTTGTTTTACTAATTGGAATAGAAATTTTTAAACTCCGCCCTTTCAATATCACTAGCATATTTGTCTGTAGTCCGCCATTTAATAAGGACAAATTTTAAACATCATGTATAAGAAAGATATCATTTTTTCATCGATCTAATGTACGTTTTTATAAGAAAAGATATAAATTTTAGTAAAATAATTAAAAAGGATTAGAGTCATTTTTAATGATCTACTTCGTCATATTCAGGATTCTCTTCCTTAAATTTTTGCGATCCTCGGTCACATATTTCAATAAAATTTGCACAGGATAGTAACCGCTATCTATAATATTGTTCCAATTCAACTGTATCTTTATTTTCATCCAAAAAACTTTACACTCAAGTGTTGATAGAGACAAAGAACAGGACATATGATCTTTTAATTGATAATGTATATTTTTCTTGAATGAACTCTGATGATAAAGTTTGATATTTAGCAATGTTTATTACCAATTCTATTTGTTTACGTATAATCTCATCATATCTTCGGATAGTTCATATTTTTGAGAAATATCGTCCCAATGTTCCTTTTTCAAATCTCTTTCGTGTTGCATTATAAAAAGATCGAAAGCACTGTAGTGTCCCGCCAATCTCTATTTATTAGGGAAAAATTTCAAGTTTTTATAAATTGGCTCTTTTTTGAGTTTACATTCAGCACATTTTCCAGATATTCTCTTAAACTCCATTGATGTTTGCATAGTATTTTATATCATTTTGTTTCAGTTTTTGCCTTACACCTCACACAGTATATTGAGCGCCATTTATATAAGGAAAATTAAATCATTCATAGCCGCCTAATCCATTAAATCTGTTATCAATGTTTTTCAAAAGATTTATCGACATCTTCTTTAAATTTATTAAAGTTTTTCTTCTAGTTTATTTAATTTTGTCCATGAAGTAAAGCTTGATTAATAGCTACTCTTTTAAAAACTTCACATTTTTCTCTATAGGTTTCATTAAAATCCTCTTGAAATTTATTGACTTTTTCAATAAGATCGGGTTTATATAGATTGAAATTTTCCTCAAAGTTTGTAAATTTTTTCATCACAATTTTCTATAGATCTTTTACTTCTCGCTTCAAGTTTTTCAATAGACTTTCTGTTGTAAAATCTTTAACATGCTGTTTATGATTCTCGTAATTTTTGTTTAGTTCATTAAACATTTTAATATGATCTTCTAATTGAATCATTACAACAACATCAAATGGATTAATTCCTTTACTAACACTGCTAATTCTTTTTCCTTTAAAATCTAAGGCATTTTTAACATTCGGATCATGTAAATCAACAATAATCGATGTTTTTCTGATAAATTTTAGAGGTTTTAAAATTTGTTTCTTTTAACAACAACATCATGTTTGTCCAATACTAGGTCGCAACACCGACAATTCTTTTTTTATTAGCCAAACTAACATAATTCTTTTCAACTTTGATCGCTTCAGTAATTTTATCAGCTTTTTTCGATATGAGACATTAAATTGGTAAATAATTTTTTTACCACCATCATCAACTTCTTTTTTTCCAATGTTTTTATTTTATCAGCAACTTCATTTGAACTCATGAAATTTGCAAGTTTTGTTATCATCATATTCTGCTTTAAAAATCTTCAATCTCGACAGGCAAACATATCTGAATTCTGGAAGGTTTTGTAATAAATTTTTCTAACTTGTTATCAAACTCATTTCTCAAACTATCAAAATTCAAAACTATTATCTACATTTTGAATTAATCTGTGGTTCCAAATACGTCAAAAATATTTTGTGAATCCATATTTATTAAGTAATAATTTGTTAACAACTTCTTTAAAAATCTTTAACCAGTACTCAGTTCATTCAAAACAAAAACACATAAATGACCACAAATTGGGGGATCTTTATAGTCTTGAATCTGAGAATCATTGTAGTAGACGCTTGATTTTTTTCAAAATATTTTAATCAATTCTATAGGTGGTTTTGTCCTCAATTCTTCCATTACGAATCAAAATAACATGCATTCTTATCATTTTTATAATAACAAATCCAATGCGTTCCACTTCCCATAATCGAGTCTAAATTCACAATTCCACATTCAAATTTCTTAACTTTTTCAGGTAATGTATCTCTCATGAAGATTCCTCTAAAATGTTTAATATTTTTGCAGATTTCTTCCAATTCCCCGAATGTTAAAGGTTTAAATTTTTTTTTTCAAATGTTTGATTTCACGTAATTCAAAGTTTTTTTCATCTAATCCAAGATCCTGTAACATCTTCCAACTCTTTTATCTAACCAATTTTAAAATGTTTTCGAACAATAGGAATCACATCTTTTTTAACGATTGGAGCAGCTTTTACGAACATAAGGAACAACATTTTTAAACAACTGGAATATTTTCTCCAAAATCTAATAAATCTTTCAAAAGTCCACCATTTTTAAGTTCTTTCAACTGATTATAAGAAAATTCTATTCTGGTTTCCTTTATCGTTTTTCTTATGTTTTTCGAGTTTATTGTAATTGTCTATTTGTTAAAAATAATCTTATCTTCGCCATTTTTTAGTTGATCTATTTTAAATTGAATACTAACGGGGTATTTTCTTCTTAAAAGCGGATTTTTTATTTTTTCTTTCTGATTTTTGCTGAAGTTTACGTTCACCTCTCCATTTATATAGTTAAAATTTCAAGTTCTTCCTTCGATTCCCATTCCTAGTTTTTCTCTTCAAAAACATTGCTCCAGCTGTTGGAAGCGCAACAAATCTTTCACCTAAACTAGCATCTTTTGATAAAAATCTATCCATTGCCTTATCTTGCAAAACTTTATCTGCGATATGTCTGGAATTTGTTGTCTCTATGTTTTGCATAAAAAATATCGTGTTCCATAGCAGCTTGAATCTAATTTATTTATACCAGTATCTCCTCTTTTTAGTCTTTTTTCGAGTTTTGTGCCGGGCCCCAGATTACTGATAAGTTTGGTACGGTGTAATTCAAAAGGTAAATTGTTGATAAAATCATTCAAAAGTCCACTACCCTCAATCACAGATGAAACTTATTGCCGGCAAAAACTCGTTTTTTAAAATATTTTAATTCCATCAGGTTTTGTTCAATCATTTCATCAAGTTTGTTCGAAATAAAATTCTTTTAATCGCTTTCTTTTCGTTCAAAAAATTGTTGTTTTCCAGCCTTTTCTTGAGCATAAATATAATTAATAATTCCATCGAGTTTTTGTCAAATCGTCGGTCGATATATCTGTTTACTCAATCTTATTATCACTGTATTTTCTTACACCTGATCCTTCGATTCTTTTTTTCCCAAATTGGTTTAATCAAATTGAGATATTTTTTACCTTTACTTGACTTTGGTTTCTTAGTTGATGGATCATTATTTTTGTAAATTGAATCAGATTTCCATAAAATTTTCTGTATACTTTTTTCAAGGTCTTCTTCAGAATATAAACCGTCTTTTGGAACATCAGTGCCTGTTAATAATCTCCATAAACCTTGAGTTCCTTTATATGTTTTATTATCTTCAATAATTATATTCATTATGTTCAAAATTAACGGGTAAATTTCCAATCATAAAAAACTTTTCTTTTTTTTAATCCCAATACAAACCAAATTTATCATCCTTTGCTTCCTAGGAAGAAATTTTTTTACCAAATTTCACCAAATTATTATATCCGTTGTTCCAGGGGACTTTATTGGTTCAACAACTATTGTAGATTCTTCAATGATTCTAGGTCTAAATGGTGTTGACGATGGTAATTTTGGGCAATTCAAACTCAGATTCTGGAATC
This sequence comes from Homalodisca vitripennis, assembly GCF_021130785.1. Classification (NCBI taxonomy): domain Eukaryota; kingdom Metazoa; phylum Arthropoda; class Insecta; order Hemiptera; family Cicadellidae; genus Homalodisca; species Homalodisca vitripennis. Next base: position 44,674 of record NW_025779122.1, on the reverse strand, counting down.
GAAATATCAGCAAATTGTCGTACAACTGGAACCAAATTCATCAAATTTTGATTATCGCTTAAAAAAACGTTTTCAAAATTTTACCTTCAAACATTTTTTAATTTGCAGAAGTTTTACAGGTTGATTAATTTTTTGAAATAAATTCTTGTTCTTTTTTTCATCAATTCGAATCTGTTCTTTAAATTCCTTTGATTAATTTCTTTTCGATTTGATCAAGTTTTTTCGCCTCTTCAGAAGTTACGTTCGCCATTTATTTAGGAAAATTTTGAAACGTTAGAAACGTGAACGTGGAACGTGAACACGAAACGTGAAAACGTGAACACAAAACGTGAACACGAAACGTAAAAACATGAACGTGAAACACGAAACGTGAAACGTGAACACGAAACGTGAAACATGAAACGTGAACGTGGAACGTAACAGATTTACCGTTTTTTCAGTTTTGTTTTCAACAAAAAAGTAAAGATAATGTAAAAAATAATTGGTAACAAATATTTTTATCGAGACCACTGAGCAGCATTTATATTAGAAAAATTTATTCAAATATTTTACCATTTTTTAGGGCTTCAAAAGTTAGATTAATTGTTAAAAATCCGTAGTCTTTCCTTCCAAATTTTATCACACAACTCAATTAAAGTGGTTTAAACTCATATCAGAATCCAACATAATTGTTGTAAATCTTTCTCGAATAGTGATCGTCTTGCTTAAAAACACACAAAATATTCAGGATTATTTCTTATAACTTGTTTATCAACCTTTGAAAAGCATTGAGAAAGATAGATACAAGAGATATTTTTGTGACGGGACAATTACGAAATATTCCTTAATAACGTCTTGATTTTCTAAAATACAGTCATCGAAAACGATTAAAGAATTCGGTTTACATTCGCTTAATGGAACTATGTCCTCGGAAGCATTATAAAAATATGATATTTTTCTTACTTAAGTTCTTCTCAATTTTCTCAAATCTTTCTTGTAATTTTTTATAGGCGTCTTGTTCTAAAAGATTTACTAAAAACATACAAATTGGAATAAGGAATCAACCTATTGTAGATAAAATTCAATAATAAAGTTGTTTTTCCACATCCACTTGAACCAACAATTAACAATCTGATTGGTTGATCTTTCTTATTTTCTTCAAACGTTTGAAGTTTTATCTGATCTTTTTGCTTTAAAAAATTTCTCCATTTAAATAGAAGATTTTCATCTTGAAGCAACGCTTGCGAAAATGAAGCTGTTCAAGTTGACTTCAGAAAGCTCTAAATTAGTTTTAAAACTTGGAACATCCTATACACTTAGAGGAAGAATCAAATTATTTTATCGTGTTTAAGCGGTTTTTATTCTGACAATTTTGTAATAAATATTAGTGAAAGTTCTCCTTATTGCATAGGATTTAGTGAGAAGAACATAACAAAATACTATGGTGTTTAAACAAAGGATATTATACTTTCGATTCAAATAAAAAATTCCCTTAAAAATTTATCTGAAAACATTCAAACAATCAGATAAATCTTTAAACTTTGACGAAAACAAGTTTGAAATGCAAAAAAAAATTATCTCTCTAAATAAAATTCAAATAAAATCACCCAGTAAAGAATAATGTTTTCAGCAATTATTGTAGAATTTGGTTAGGGTTTTGTTCAAAGAAAAAACTATTGAGCCAAATCAGGTATATTATAGGAAATAAAACGCCAAAATTTAGACCGTTTGATGTAATTGAAGTGCACTGCAATCTCGTTGAACCTAGTTTTGAAAATCATACCGAACATTTACACAAAGAATCTGAAATTTTGTACACTTTTTTTCCCAAATGTTGCTTATGGAATCAAAAATCAGTGAAAAAAACCAAATGAAATCGGATTATATTCCCAATTAGAAAAAATATTAAAAGAATTCAAAATATCGTTCTGACTGTTCAAGGACTCTGAAGGAAATCTATTAAATAATGAGAGTAAAAAAACAACAATATATTTAAGATTGCAAGTAACTAGTTAAATTTCTTTTTCTATCTAAATGGAGTCAGTTGTAGGACCTACTACAATAATCAACTTACATTCAATAATAAAGACATTGTAACGATTGTTGACGAAAACAATGTAATCTGGTTTAAGGCTAAAGATGTTTTGTGAAATATTAGGTTATGAAAAAACAAAACACGCAATTAAATTAAATGTTGATGATGATGACAAAATTCAATATTTTTTACTTAAAAAAACAAGGGGCTATTTGAATGGCCCCTTAACAATCTTCATCCTGACACTGTTTTTATCAATGAATCTGGACTTTATTCTTTAATTTTGAGATCACATAAAAAAGAGGCAAAAAATCTTCAAAAATTGGATTACAAAAGAAGTTTTGCCAAGTTATCGTAATTTGGTCAGTACAAACTTGAAAACAAGATTAAATATTTAGAGGACGAAGTTAAACACTTGCAAATTAAAGATGAAAATAAAAACGGAAATAATCGCAAAAACAAAGTGTAAAAATTGACTTAATGAAACCAGAACTTGTTTGTAAAAAAATTTTGATAAGAAAAAAACACCATGTTTTTGTATTAATTAAGAAGAATCACATGTGGGAATATCCTTATTACGTTATCAGAGCTCAAAAGAGAGAAATACCGAAAAGATTGAAAGGAACTTGAAATTGATTACCCAGAAATGGAAATTTTATTAAGACATGGAGATTCCAAATAGTATAAATCTCTACAACCAAAATGAAAGAATCTATTGAATATTTTATACAACGGAAATCATTTTACTTCAAATATGGCAGAATCCTCGACTGATTTATAGAATATCTAAATTACACGATGAAAATGTTAAAACTCTCGATTTATTATATATTTTGTTTGTAAAATGTTTAGCATAAACTAGGTAACCATTGTAAAATCTTTTTTTTTTTCATATTCACAAGGCATTTCGTTTTTTATAACTTTCGCTGAAAATTTTTTTAGCACAATCTTTGCAAAAAGCATCTTTTCTATCTTTACTATACTGCCAGTTATTAAATTCAGAAAATATTTTTAATTTCTTTACAAAAGTAAACAATTTTTTTTCTTCTAAAGTTAATTTGTCCATTTTTAACGTATAATTCCTTACAATAACAGTCTTTTCTATTCTCTTCTTGACACATTTTGTACATTTCTTTTGAGACTCCCATTTAAATAGAAAAAAATTATTACACGATGAAAATGTTACTAAATTTTATTTAAAAACTCTTGACTTATGATATTTTGTTTGTAAATGTTTAGCATAAACTAGGTAAACCATTGAAGAACTCTTCCACATTCGCAATGAGTCGGTTTATTTTGACTTTCTCGGAAAATTCTTATAGCACAATCCTTACAAAAAGCTTGTTTTTTTATCTTTACTATAATGCCAGTTGTGAAATTTCTGAAATATTCTTAATTTCTTTACAAACGCAAACATTTTTTCTCTTCTAACGTTAATTTTTCTATTTTTTTCGTATAATTCTCTCTCATATTTACTACGGCAATCCTTACACATAGACCCTAATCCTTCTTTTTTATTCTTATTTTTTATAAAAAAAGCTTCAAAAAATCTTTAAATTCTTGACACTGTGTACATTTCTTTTGAGACTCCATTTATATAGAAAAAATTACAGCTTTGACTTTCTCAATTCATATTCATAGAAATTTCCGGTTATATTTCTTCCATTATTTAAAATCTTTTATACTATAAATTACAGGATCCTGTGTTATTAATTTGATAAATTACAAAGATTTCTCTTGACCAATTGTTTCTTATATTTGCTCGAAAATGTTTGTTTTTTACTAACAATGTCTTACATGATCATTGAACTTTAAATTTAGTTTTCGTGTGAATTTTCTGGTGGAAACATACTTAAAAACCGACTCTAATAACTCTTTTTCTGCATCTTTATCTACGTCTTTTAGGCTTCATTTTGATTGTGCTATGAACAGTATCGTTATATTTCTTTACGATTTCTTGAAGAATATCCGATCCATTTAAAGTTTTTATTAATCTCAAAAAGAAACCTTCATTCTTTCATTTTGAGTTCTGTTATATCTCTCTACAAATACTTGATTTCTCTTTCGTTTTTCAGTATGATAAATCTTAATGTTGTATTTCCTCAAAAACATCGTTAAATTCTTTATTTTTAAAACTCTAAACCCTTATCTGTATGAAGTAGGTTAGGAGGTTTGTGATTGATCCTTATGGCATCTTTTACTATATCTTCGAAAGCTTTTGAAATATCCTTGCCGTTTTTTTCTTTTGATAGCTCTTGACCAAGCATATTTTGAGAAAGTATCAATAACATTTAAACATATACTTGAATCCATCATTTTGATCCGAATAGTTAGACATTATTACTAAATCTGCTGCCCATAAATCGTCCAATTCCTAAAGTTATATAAATTTTTCTCTTTTTTACACTTTTTTCGTACTGGTGCATTGAATTTCTCTAGCCTCTTCAATCTCTATTTCTTCTTTATTCTTCAATTCTTTCTTTACTTGTTTTTTCATAAGGATTCTTTATATAAATTTACTCTTATTTGTCTTACATTTTGAACATTTTGCTGCAATTCTATACAATCCGTTTTGAGTTTGAACAATCTTAGCATCGATATTTTTCGTTTTTTTTTCTTACATTTGGTGACAGTGAATCAAATCCATTTACATATCTAAGATTTCGCTTCATAGCCATACGGTACTGTATCAACTTATTTTCTAGGACAATTCTCTTATCATCTTTAGCGCTCAGTGCCAACTTGTTTATAGTAACGGTATACAACTCATGTTTGTAGCTTCTAATACAAGTCATCTCTCTAAATTCTTTCTTTATCTTCGAACAAACATCTCTTCAAGTTTTCGATATTTATTGTTTTATTTACAACGCTTCTCTTAATTCCTTTACACCTAATGGATTTTTTATCTAGATATTTGTACGAGTACATTTTCGATCTCAATCCACAAAATTCTTCTAAGATTTCGGCCATTTAGCTCGTCTTTAAATTTTCCAATAACTTTCTTGTTTTTAGTAGCGAAAACAGTCGTGATCTTTTGGAAAATCGCTTGTATCAAAGTCATCTATATTTTCTTTAATAATTTTGTAAGGATCACGTTTCAATTCTAGAAAATAACTGTCTGTATCCATGTAACACAGATTCAAAATCTGGAATCAAACCTCTTTAATTTATCGTAATAAAAAACTCGTACATTAGCAATTTTGATAGGTCAAAGAAACTGAAAATCCTATGTAGATCGGTTTGTTAAAATTTAACCTTTTGTTGTTTATACAATGTGACTCGCTATACAGTTGTCGTCTCAAAGATAGTGAAGCTTTTGAAGTTCGTTTTCTTGGCCTGTTTCATTGGAAAATTCCTTCATTTCCCTAGTCTAATAATCGCATCTATTTCCGCACATTTTCCATACTTTTTCCAAAAACTGAGTTGTTCATCAGCTTATAAAAAATCCTTCTCAAAGTCACTTGTAGCTTTGGTCCTCATATTAGTATTAAAATCAATGTACTCTTTCATAAAAAGGCTTCTGATCGAATTGCAATTAACTCTATTCACATGTTTCAAAATCATACCTTGTTCCAAATAGAACTTCAAATTTCTCGAATGAACAACGTATTCAGTTTTATCCAGTAGAGTTGTGCAAGAGTTTTGTTTTTAAAATGTTCTGGAGCAAGAGGTAAATCCTTGTGATGGTTCGTGTAAATTCGTTGGATATCCAAGATCAACTTCGAGAATATAGCCATAATCTTCGTCCGCCAGTGAGTTCCAAAATTGTTTCTTTCCATTTCTGCAGTTGTGTTAAGTTTTTGGATCCATCCACTTGATATCACTAAACGGCAGTTTTTGCATTAGGCCATACCCATAAAGGTTATTAGCATCAACGTATAACAAATAGTTTTTCGGGCTTTGTCTTATCGAAATCTTTCAAATATTTGTTATTTGCCTTTAACAATATCGCTTAATACACTGAGAAAATGCCCCCGCGCGAATGCCTTTTTCAATCATCCAAATACATATTATAATCGTTAATTAGATGAAGCTCAATTTTCGTTAATTTTAAACATTGCGTCCCATGCGAGGACTGGGAGCTGTTAGATAGTGTGCCGGATCGAGTTTATAACAATTAAGGCAAATGTTTCTGAAATTTTTCGAATATATCAGCAAGCAAATAAAACATCTTGAATGTTATAGAGATCAGAGTAATTTCCAAGATTTTTCTCTTTTAATTTGTTCCAAACGCTCAAGTAGTGTTGATAATCTTTCTCAGATATGCTCTCGTCTGTCAAAAGTGAAATAGAAATCTTGAATTTTCAGCTGTTCTGTGTAATTCAAGTTTTTCAATACTATCGATAAATTCGTAAGGAAATATGCCTTTTCCAGATAGAATTTTAAAGATTTTCTTCTTCGTCATTTGGCTGTGTCTTTCTATAATTTCATTCAGTCCAATCCTGTATAAAATGATTTGTATGTTTGAAGTCTTCTTTCTTTAAAATTTTTTCGCTAATTTTTCAATAGACGAGAGTGCCATGAATCTAAATGTGTCTACGAAAGAGAACTTTATAAATTTTTCTAGGTTTATCATTGTCAAACTCATAGCCATATCCAGAATTTAACTGGAATAATTTATATATTTTTCTTTCTGAGTTTGCGATCAAATCAAACGTTTCCATATTTCTTAGCTAAATTGCTTTTATGTACAAATGTTTGTGTCATAGTTACACCATATTGTGACAGAAAACTGGAATGTTTTGTGGAAATTTCAAATTCAGATTGCAACATGCATGAGCTGGCGCCTCGAAACTTGCCGGTTTTAAATGACAATGATCTCTCACTTTATTATAACTCTTATCTTTCCAACTATCAGGAGTAAAACCATACTGAAATTGAGACCCAACATCATAAGCAGACCATTCACAGATATGACAAACGTTTGAATTTTCATACGAAATTTCTTCTTCTTCTGTCAATTTCATAGGTTTCATGTTCTTAGAATTATATTTTTTCGCTATGTAATTTCGATAATTTTATTTGAGTTTCTTCAAACAATTTTTGTCGGGACGTTTTTCAAATCTTCTTCATTTTTGGCACGATAACATATCGGTTTGTACATGCGATTGGTCACATTCGACACTAAAATATTGAGTAAAACCATAAGGAATGTGCCTCTGAATCTTGGTTGTAGTCGATCTTTGTGGATTGTTCTTTGCATGTCGGAATTTTTTTCTAATATGCTCTCAAAGTCCATATATAAATTACGTACGGATGGTTAAATTTCTTTTGATAATTAGTAAATTTAGTTGTTTGACCTGGAAATGGGCATAATTGGCTTACAAAACTTCATGATTTTTTTACAAATTTTCTAAGTGATCTGTTTAAATCTCCAGATTTGTAAAAAATGGCTTAAACATCTTCTACAACAAAAATTTTTCTTTCTTTATGTTTAGACAACTGCGAAGAAACAAGCTTATTTAAAATCGGTTATCAAAACATAATGAGATTTATCATCTTGTTTAACATACAATAAATCAATGTTTGTTTCAGCAGCGTCCATATTTTTCAGAAATTTGTAACGGAAACAATGTTAATATATTTCATCAAAAACTGTTAGACATTGATAGACATTGTTGGATACTTATACTTGGAATTGTAGCTTCGTTTTTTCAAAATATTTGTATTATCTTTCAGAGACATTGGATACTCAAAACCTGAAAATATTTCGTCATTCACAAAATTTTTCGTATTTGCTTTACACGTTCACAGTCTCTTTTCTGGTTTTTTCAATAGCACATCTTATTGAGTAAATAAAGCAAAAAATCATCTCTATTTTTTAATATTTATACAAGCTTTTTTTATCTTTTGATATTCTTTGGTAAATCGATGTATGATCCTGCATTCATCATTTCGTGTTTGTAAGGCTCAAAAACTAGTTGTTTACAACTTTTTAAATGTCCCATCTCCGGAACCTTTATTTGGATTATTCGTTTGTTCTCGATGTGTTAATTTATTAAATTGCTTAGTAATAAAAGTCGTTTACGTCAAAGATTTCGTCTGCTTTGATAGTAAAACACATTAGACATGTTTGGCGGTTCACCATTCACTAAAGTTCGTTCGTATTCACATTCCAAAGAGAGATAGCCCTTCATATTTTTAACATTTTCTTGAAATTTTTCTATTAAATCTTTAATTTTCTGGGCGCATAATTGAAAGATATTTGTAAATTTGACATAAAAATTATCGCTCAAAAATTCGTTAAAATGTATTGCTTGAAAAGACCTTTCACAGAGGATAAAAACTTCAATATCTATGATATTTTCGGATTTTACTTTTAAGAGTTTTATCAATTTCATCTTCGATCATTTCAGACTTGGTTTTATCGTTAGTACCGATAGCCAACTTTTCAGCTATTGAATGAAGTTTTTTCATCATTAAATAGGTCGAGATTTTTCTTTTTCAACTTTGAAATTTCTCTTTAATTCACGTAATTTTCTCAATATTAAACAATGTTTTCGTGATCGGCAATTTTTATTTTCTCTAGCCCATTGTCTTAAATAATTTAGTTCATTATCGTAAATTTGCTTGTTTTTTTCGTGACTTTTAGAAATTATAATGGCGATCATAGTTTTTTTCTTAAAATTTTCTTTTTTTGCAGAACGGACATATTTTTTCGCGCTCCATTTAGATAGAAAAATTTATTTAACTAAATGGTGCTTGTAAACCAACGATTGCGCCTCTCACGGCGTGATATCACTACGGATTATGACGCAGGCGAAGCGATTTATCGTGATGGTCGGTCTGTAAGTAGCACACCTCGACTGTCATTGAAGATTTTTTCCTTTATTCGTAGCAGATTTGACAACATTTTACAAAAGCACAGCTTAAGAAAGTAGAAGCAAAACAGCTGTAGATTTGGTTTAATTTTTTCATTTCCACAGAGTAGATAGTAATGTAACCGATCGCTTTTGGAGACGAACGACTGGTAGATTCGGTTAATTTTTCATTGAGATTTGCTGTGTTATTTCTCAGCTTCCTTTATGGTACATTGAACAGTATTTTACAATTGCTTTTTCGGTCGGCTCCGAAAGTGCGCCAGGAACCCCATATTATTATCTACTTATATATATATATATATATATATATATATATATATATATAATATATAATATATATATATATATATAAAGCACGTGTGTGGTTATAAATGGAATAAATATTATCTTAAATATAAAATTTGAATTGCAAACATTTTGTTAATAAAATGTACCATATACTTATACGCTCACAATTAAAGTAATTCCCATACAAAACATTATTTTTCTCCCCAAATTGTGTTGCACAAAAACGCAGTACACTACTGTAGTGTATCAAGGTAACAGAAAGGCAAATGCAATGCCCAGGATACATAGTCCTCCGCGTTAGTCAGTAATCCCTCTAGACGGGGGAAGCAATTCTGTTCCAACTCAAATAGGAAACCCCTTTCATCTGGGGATTTTATACTTTTATTCCTGCGAATATTTTTTTTTGTAAAATCTTCACCTTACAAAGAATTATCTATCCTAGTATAAGTACACAGGGAAAAAATATTTAGAAAAGTTAAATAGAAAATAATATTTTTCTGTTTAGTTTACTTCGTTTTGAAAATATCTTATATTCGTATTAGTATAAAGTTATTATATAAACTGAATAGCAGTTCCGTTTATCTATCTTACTGAGCAAGTCAAAGTCATTTAAGGTAATTTGTGACACACAATATATATGTAGACTTTAGAATATATGCATAGAACACAATTGTATATAAGAATGTAATGCAACATAGAAAGTGTATTGTTAGCAAAATATAATAAAATCTGTAAGGATAATAATTAAACATTAGTATTTTTAATTTGTTCTTTTAGATGATATTCTTAGATCTGGAAATATTGTTAGAGTAAACTATTTGGCTTGAAATATTTCCAGATTGAATTTATTTATTTTTAATTTTTTTGCTGTGAAACTTAAAAAACTCTGCACACAGAATAATATCTTCTCCAAGAATAGTTTGCAAGAACTGTCCGAATTGTTATGAAAATAACGTTCAATCAAAAGGTTCGTTGCTTACATACTCGTACAAGAGCTTATACTGGGTTTATTTAGGTTCTAACCATATTTAATTCCTTTCGTTTTTACAACGCCGCGCCGTTTACATAAGAGGTCGATGTATCAATGATTCAAAGTAAATATAACGGTTTTAAAAACAGGAAAAAGAATATTGAAAATCAACATTCTGTTTCCAGAGTAAACTTTGTCAGGATGATCACTAAAACGGTTTCTGTGACAACGACCCAGTAATACCAACATGCTCTTTATAATTAAACAGGGTCGTTTAGTTAACTGGTTGCCGGCATACAATGAAGGAGGCGAATCTATTGGCGGTTACTGTATGTACTGAAAAACCGTGAATTACTGCTATTACAGGATAACATGTAATGACATCTTTAAACTTCTGATACAAATAAATGACATGTTAACACTCATGCTTATACTTTTCGAGCTCAGGGCAATAGCATAATAAGTAAAAAAGTTGTTATTAACCATGCAATAAAATTTGACTTCACAACTGCAAGTGAGTTAGCTAGATAAATATTCTATTTCCTCTAGAATATTTGACTTCCTATTATAGTGTGGATTGCCGACTTCAGTGCTTAAACACTGATATAGTAATGATAACGTACTATCGTTTTAGAAGATTGATTAATCACACGCGGTAAACGGACCACCCAAATGGTTCACGTCGTAAAACCCGACGGGGTCATTCTTTATCTGCTTCTTTAATGGGCGTACACGTGGTCCACGAATACCAAGCCTGGGACCTACTGTTTCCCGTCTCGTGGGTTTATTTTTGACAAGGGTTTGACAAGAGATAGTCCTTACACTGCTGTACTTGATTGGGGATTTTCTATATCTAAGTAGAGTTTGTTGTGATAGAAAATAGTAATAAACATGCCTGTTATATATCAATGGGCATTTTGATTAATATACAAGAATATTTTTTTGCATATTGGGTAATGGGGCTTATGTTATTACTATGTAATAAACATAGCCCCACTCCATGCATAATTCGTTGAAGCTTTCTTCAACTGACACTATCCAATTTATTTTCAATACGCAGTAAATATATAAATTATATAATATATATATATATATGGATTATCGTCAGGAATTGATCCTATATCGGTAATAAAGTTTTCTAATTTAAAGTGTAATAAATTTTCATGATACGAAGCTGTGTTAATTGATTTATATTTGAAAATAAACAACAGTTTGGCCAGGCGTAGTAAAATTTAGCGTAAGATTGTGAGGATTCACACGTTATTATATGACCTAAAACACATACTTTTATTTGTTGTCACCTTACACAATCACAATCAAGGAGACTATTCCATGGACGTTGTTGAAAAATCTGAAAGCTAAGCAGACCGGATTATTATCATGTGGACAAGTTTTTCTAGTTATTGAGAATAATGATATAAGACGAGTTAAGTTTAGTCTATCCTTAAAACACTGAAATCAGTTAATGTTTTTTTAAAGGTGGATTATAAATAATTTCAAAGAAATTTATACATTTGATTGGGTCTATATACAACATATGAATTATTAGAGATAGATAAACTAACCTTTACACATAATATAATGATCTTAAAATCGTCGACAATTACATAAACAATGTAATATTAATTTTACAAACACCAACCTATTTTCTCTCACTATCCCTGTCTAATATTTTGGTTCTAGTTTGACTATGAAAAATTAGTGTAATGGTTTATAGATAAACAGAACTATGTTGGTATAGTATGATAAATCACAATTTCAGCAAAAACATGTTTTGGGACCTAGATCATTATCCAAGTGATTGAACATTATCTATAATGCCGCGAGCTACATCAAGCAATAACTAATTAAAACAGTAACAGACATTGACCCTGAATGAAACCAAAACAATAGATTAATAGGATTACTAGTTAATCAAATAATAATTAACGGAGATTGTGATACAATTTTATACTGTCAAAACAAAAGTAACCATTAAAAAAAGGATATAAAGAGCGCGAAAGATATGAATACGGACAAAAATCAAATCAGCTTTTTGCCAAAACATGCATGCATTAGAAAAAAATACGAATCACACACCGGTTTAAAAATGTCATATTATCAAAATGAGTCTACAACAAACAAGAAAAATTTGGACGCTAATTGATACATTATGCATAAAAAAAAAATGAAGATATAATATTACACAATTTATTTTGGGACCGATTCAACATTCTTTTCTTTTATACCTTTCTTTTTATAATATTACTGAAATTCTTTCCCAAAACCTTTATACATATATTAATATGTATTATTTCTTTTTCATTATAAAAATATTTTACTAAGCTTTATTCAGTTTATAATTGTTTTTAAATTGTAAAAATATTTGTACTTTCAAAATTATTACACCTGATGATGGCATCTTAAATTAAGAGCACACCATATAAGCAATTCACACAAAGTACCTGAACATAGTAGTAATTAAAAACAAATACATAGGGCAAGGTACGTTTTAGGATTGAACAAAAAAAAACATTCTATAAGAAAGTTTTATAGTCAAATATGGAGAATGGTGGGAGAAAATGTGAGTAAGAGGAGAAAGAGGACCGTAGAGCTTATAAGCCGGAAATACGGACCTGTTTAAACGAGTAGCAATAACTGTAACAGAAAGGGTACTCAAGATCAACCAAACTTTAGCAGAAACGTCAAGGTTAGAATAAATAGAGCACTTACAGCTGATTGTCCATTGTAACCCTTTGTTTGAATTTATTAAGATCATATTCAGGCAAATAATTTTAATTTTAAATGGTTCTACTATGCTATAGGAAATTGCATGTAGGCTCAAAACGGCCAAACACCAGTCGATTTACAATAAAATTGTAGAAGTTACCGTAGTGATAATTTTAAAAGTGGGTTTTGAATTTGAGTTAGTGTAAGAATATGGAAAAAAAAATATCCTAAACACAGTAAGTTTGAGGTGTCCATGAGGAGTCTTATGAGTCTGGGGTCAGTAGCAGGCGTAACTTTGGCAAGAGTTTTTTTAAGAACTGTTGTTACTACTTAACGATGTAAAATATTTGTGTCTGTATCCTTCTATCCTCTCATTAACAAGTGACGATTGCTATGCGCGTAGTTAGTAAATTGTCCGCCTCTGTGCTATCAGGTCGTTCACTGTCTCTTGTTTATAACCGCCCCCTCCCCTCGTCAACCAGTAGTCCCCGTATATTACCAATGACGATTGCCTATGCGCGTAGTTTAGTAATTGTCGCCGCCTCTGTGCTATCCAGTCGTTCACTGCCTCCGTGGGGTTTTTATAAACCGCCCCTCCCCTCGGTCAACCAGCTTTCAGCCCCGTATATTAAAAAGTGGACGATTGCTATGCGGCGTAGGACCGTAGTTAGTAATTGTCCGCCTCTGTTGCTCATCAGTCGTTCACTGCCTCCTTGTTTATAACCGCCCCTCCCTCGGTCAACACAGCTATCCCCGTATATTACCAAAGTGACGATTGCTATGCGCGTAGTTAGTTAATTGTCCGCCTCTGTGCTTATCAGTCGTTCACTGCCTCCGTGTTTATAACCGCCCCTCATCCCCTCGTCAACCAGCTAGGCCCCGTATATTACCAAGTGGACGATTATGCTATGCGCGGTAGTTAGTAATTGTCCGCCTCTGTGCTATCAGTCGTTCCCACTAGCTTGCTCCATGTTTCTAACCGCCCCCTCCTCCTCGTTTAACCAGCTAGCCCCGTATTACAGAGACATTATTAACACAATAACATTGCTAACACATATATCAATTTATACCTCTCGCCATACAAAGTACCAAGCTATGATTTTCACATATTTTACTTACTACTTCTATTTGGTGATTTAGGCAACAATAATATGTTATATAATATGCTAATATAATATTTTTAGGAAAAAAAAACATTCTTTGATATAACAAAGACTCCTTTTAAACAGGAAGAGAAAATGAGACTTTCAGCTTTACCTTAAGTAGTGATTTTCTTTTATCTTGTCTATGGGGCGAACCGTCAATTACTTAAAGATATTAGAGTGTTTTTTTACGCAAAGCACCATTATTTTTTATAAATATTCGAAATACTTTTAAACTGCTCTTTAGCAAGCAAATAATTTTTTAGCCCTGCAGTTTGCTAGTTATAAGCTTATGTGTTCAAGTAAAATTCCAACATGGGTTATTGAGGAATTTCTACTTGCAATCCTGGAACACGTTCCCTCCAGCCAATCTCTACGGCGTTTCAACAAGCAAGCGCCATCGGCCCCAGTAAATGAACAAAGTGTGTAAAAATTGGAAAACGGTGTTGTAAAAGTTTTGAATAATAATTTAAAAAATCACACACTAGCTAATGGGTTTTTGAGAGCTCCGTAAACATGAAGAAAAGAAATGTTAAATTTTTTTAACCACGCTCTTAAAAAAAAAATAAAAGTTAAGATGGTAATCAGAAGAAAAATTGTATTTGTATGGTTCAAACAATTTTTATTTACACTTGCAATTATCTTGTGTAACCAATTTTTTGTTCTTAATCACAACCACAAGTTCAGAAATACTAATTTTTTGTTTTCATTGTGGTTGAAAAGCGCCAAAACAAGTTCGTTTTTTCTTTGGTATCGATATAATAAGTAGAAGGATTATGTAGTAAAATTAATTTTGGTTTACTAACGCAGATCAGAAATAGAGAAAGAAAATAGGATTTTTTCTAGCATCGTTCAGTGGAAACAAGAAATCAGTAACAACTACGTTTCGAGAATCTCTGCAAATCTGGTCTCTTTCCTCAGGTAATAACCAACCCAATACCATAATTATCTCTAGAGACGAATATCTGTGTTAATTATAAGTTAACCTATGTACGTTACGGGTTACGCCACCCTTAATTCAAACAACCAGAGTAGTGGAGCGGTAGGCCGGGTGGCGGCGTGGCGGCGGAATCTCTAGAGGACAAATTATCTTTGTTTAAATTTAAGTAACACCCATGTAACGTTACGGTTTAAACCACCCTTATTCCAATACAACGTTTATAATGATATGTCCCGTGAGTAATATCATTAACATATTATGAGTTATTAATTTATACACTTGAGCAATTACAAATTTATATTATGCCGATTCCCTCAAATCTTTGCCGCCTTGTGTGAGAACACAGAATAGCTCTACTCTAATGTTCTATTTAAAATGTCTAATTTATTCTTAATAAAATTTCACAATTTATTTCTAGCCGTTTTCATATTCACACAACGAATTGCCTAAATTTATTACTTTTTAAATCATTCACAAAGTGTTAAAATAAAAATTTTTTGCCTCTCTTTTTGTTTCTAGGAAATGTTTTTTTATGGCTAGTGAATTTGAAATATAAAAATATATTTACCAAAAAAATTTTTATTATTTATACCCAATTGATACCCAAAACACCATCGAAAAAGAAAAATAAGCGCCAAGAAGATAACCTTAAATCTTATTGGTCAATGAAAGTGTGAGAATACGCTTAGAGGCAGGAGACAATGTAACTCGTTTAAGCGCCAAAATTAACCATGACATTGATCACTTAATAGTTTATCATCACGTATATATATATTTATGACTTAACAGTTGCTCATGTCTTTAATAGGAAACATTTTTGTTACTTGTCTCCTTCTCGAGCAAACCCTAAAAAACTCTTTGAACCATTATGTCTTGATAGGACGATTCACTTACAATTATCACTTCCTTTCGAGATGCTGCCTGTGAGACTGTATTTTGAATCCCTAACGTGCTGTATAAGTTGAAAAAAAATGCTGCATCTCAGAGAGTAACTGCTATTCTCATGAGATGCTCTCAATTTTTTAGAGGAATAGTATCTCTCCATGCAGGAAGTCATTTGCCAGGAAGGAGGCTAGGGTTTGGAAATAGGAGCTTCTCCTATTTTAAATCATAAATTTTTTGTATTGTAACAATGACTCACTTAGGGTTTTTAAAACCTAAACAAATCTGTAGTATTCAGAGATAATCTTTACAATTGTTTTAAATATTAAGAAAGTTACGGGTCGGCTCATCTCAGTTTGGGTATTAAGATTTTAGTAGCTTGAATTCATTTGTTTTTCTATTTGCCACATTGTTTACGATGTATGCATTACTGAATTGCCCTTATTTTTCCCTCGTAAATGAAACCGCAAGTTTTGAAAAAAAAACTGCTTTTTACGAGGGTCATTCAATAATTAAAGAGAACAAAATTTTAGTCTGGAAAAAGAATCCGTTTTTTGGAAAACAATAGTTTTTTTTTCATTACCTTTAAAACATAACTCCTCTTGAAAATTTTATTTGCACTTGTTTCAATGGGCTTACAAACTTTTATAAGCCGGTTGCATCTTTATATCATGATGTTTTTAAAACCATTTATCCACAAATGATTTTTCACGTCCTTGTCCTTGGAAACCTCTTTTCAAGTAATGCATCCTTCAGTGCGCCAAACAAATGGAAATCAAAGTTGCTAAATCAGGACTGTAAGAAGGATGAAGCGCAGTACTTCCCCAGCCCATTTTGTCGATGGTTTCACGGGTTAGTTTGAAATAATATGAGGAACATGCAATTGTCTTGCTGGGAGAATCAGCATCTATCTCTGAGATTCACGACATTTCTCTATTACGACTGGTGGACATCTTGTTTTAAAGGAAAATTGCGAAGTAGAGTATCATCTCATTGTGCGCTGCTCCTTGAGATGACAAAAAAAACCTCATGCTTCAGCATCCACCAATGAATAAACGTCATCAATTTTCGACTTTCAAGGGTTGAGTAGTGGTTCGTCAAGTCTCTAAGACACAACAATTTTTTAAACTGCTCCTAACCCACTTGTAAAAAATTAATAAAAACCTTCACCATTTAACTTTATGCATTCAACAGTATTAATAATATATACTATTATAATATATTTTTATATATATTTTTATATAAAATTTTTTTTTTAATATAATATAATATAATAATATATATATATACATATTACTGATTTCTCTCACTTTAGCGAGTAAAAAACTAATAACAGAAACGTCATCTTGAAATGTATTTTTTAATGTTATAAACAAAAACAATGTTTTAAAACATCAGTTGATTAGGACTTGTATACCCCAGTGATCCCAACTTAAAACCACAATAGTGCCAAACTTTCTCTACCAACCAGTTTTTTTCCCGCAGAACAATTTGTCCCCTTTTTAATTTGTTGAATGAACATTCGTAATATGCAATTTACAAAACTGATTGAGAACTTTCAGTACATTATATACTTATAATAGTTTTTATAGTCCTAATATATGGTCCAACATATCGCGCTCACTAAAATTAAATATATCCCATAATATTATCCGCTTCAATGGTGTAAAAAAAAAAAACCACTCAACACATTTAAAAAGCTGAAATCAAGGTTGACGAGGATTTAATAGGTTAAATATATTTACGATTATTGACAACAAATGTGATGGGCAGTTATTGTTGCCACACCAGAACCAACGACCTGAGTGACCCATTATAGTTTTTGTTTTTAAAAAAATAAAAAAAAAAAAATTTTACTCTTTGCGAATAGAGAACGATTTTGAACTTCAACTAATGTAAGCTTGTATAAAAATAGTGTAGGAGTCCAAAAGCCAATTTGCATTTTTTTCAAACACAAACTGATTTTCTTGAAAATCGGATGTAGGAATGGTTTTCTTAAGAAATAGATAGAAAGAAATTGTTAGGGACGCGTAATTTTTTGATAGAGGTAAATATGGAAGGGTATGAATTGGGTTAAACATATAAAATGATAATAAATAATTCTGATAATTTATTTTCCTAGCTTTATACATTTAAAACCAAAACATCGGATACAAAATAATAGTCCATTATATAGTTCCTGAAATAATGCACAAGCTTGGTAAAATAATGTACTTAGTAATAACTCTAATGGTGTCCAAGTTTAAAAAGTTTTAATATAAGAACTAAACTGAAATGAGTATAAGAATATAACTAAAAATGTAGGTTAATTTTTAGAAGAAGATAATATAAAATTATTATAATTATTTGTAGTAAAAAAATTATTTACGCTGCATATTACTCCCAATTTCTAATGTAAAGTTGTAATTATGTTACATTTGTAAAAGAAATTCCCCGTGAAAATACATTAGATAATTTTAAAAATAATCAGACACTACAAATTAAAACATACAGTATTGGTTGCTCTATATGGTGTCAAGCATCGTTTATACTCGAATACTTTACATAGTCGAGTTTTTATACCAGTATTAAATAATACTTCCAATTCATCTTTACGAGAATCTCTAATATACGAGAATTTTCCCCTAGTATAGGTTAAAAACCTGTGGTTCATATCCCCAATTTACCTTATCTAGAGTAGAAAACTGATTTGTTTTTGACGCTTCACCCCTATCGGTTTTTTATTGGCGCCAATAAGGAAATTTTCTTTACCCATTTACATGTATAATGCCTAAGCAAATTTTGATTAAGATACATGAATAATTATAAATGGATAAGGATAATTATTAAAAAATGTTTTGGGCACTTGGACCTTTCGTTACGATATCCTAGATTAATGAAATGACCTAAAGATTAATTTATTTTTAGAAAATCCTAAGTTTCGATGATAGTGGCGTTATCATTTCATAAGATTTTGCTTCGAGGTTATAGAAACATATTTACGTTGATCTTTTATATGTAACCCATGATGTGAACCTGAATCGGAGAATAAATAAATTTGTAAACAAAACCGAGTTCAATTATGTGCCATTTTTAACAAGTAGTATGATGACCACTATGTGTGCTAAAATACGCGCCCAAGTTTTTGCGTAAAACCGTCAAAGAAGCCTTTTTACGCGACAAGTTAAACGGCTTACTGTATCAGCCCGCCGTCAACTAAATATTTGATTATTATGGATATTATTATTTGACTTTTTCTTGTAGTTTACTGGGCTTTCAAAAATGTTTAGCCGTGATTATTGTCTAAGATAATTAAATAACATTTACAACGGAAGTATTGGTTGGACAAATAATTTAATTTACACTTTTCACATTCAGTTTTTAATAATCTGCTTAATACGTGTTTATTTTGTTATTATATTACTATAATACAACTTTGTAAGTAACCATACTGGTATAAAAAATTTTTAGTGTGGCCTCATCAAAAAACCATTCAATCAGTTAAAAGGACAGTGTTAAAATAAGAATTTTCCCATTTTGTATTTTCAATTAATGAAAATTCGTAATATAACAATTAAACTATCAGGGTGCAGAATTTTAATGAACGTTAGCCTAACTTTGAATGTTCTTCAAACAATAACTAACAAGAAAATCATGGAGCCAGTAATGTAAGAACGACAATCCCTCTTTTCCATTATGGGGAGCTCTTTAATTTATCCCGGGCGACGAGGGGGAATAGTTAAGAAAATATCAAGACCGCTCTGAGGGCAGAATACAAAAGAATCTTCGGCCGAAAAAAGAGGGGGATCCTCGTATATACACGCATGTGAAAATAAAAAATAATTTAAAAATACATTCGAAACATTCTTTCTATTTATTTTGTTAGCCTCAATCAGCCTGTTTCAAAACCCTATAGATAAAAATATAAATGATAATAATTATACATCCGTTGTTTAAGGGCTGCGATGTAAAGGGTTTTTAGCAATATTATAATGTTGCATTTGCAATTCAAGTACCAATATTACGATGGCTATGACATAAAAAAACACACACGCAAAAGCATATAAAGACACTTTTCCACCTACGCGTTATGTTTCGTTCCCCTTTCTTGCAATTTATGACATCTATTTACGTTGTTTTTTTATATTTAAAATTTAATTATATTTTATATTTTATTAATTTAGAGGTATTCATTTATAAAATTGTAATTGGTTTTCTTGTAAATGTCAATTATTATCGAATGGATAGTCTAGTTGCAATAACTTTAACATCTACTGTCATTATACGCAAGTTTTATAAAATAGTATCACACTATTAAAATTGTTATTTATTACGTTATCATATAATTGTTAGTAACAAATGTGTAATATTGAGTATGATGATTGCTAAAAACAGTAATAAAAGAAATTTCCTTTATATATATATATATATATAAGAAATGATTAAGTTAATATTCTGTTTAAAATTCTTGGAGAACGAACGATTTGTAGTGGAGACTCATCCGAATGGGACTTAAACAGAATTTACCATTATTGTTCAGTAAATACGGATATGACGTCACAGTCACGCTTCGTGTTTGTCTTACTCTTAATTATTTTTAAAGCAGGGCAGCCGTTATCTTGTCTTTCTTGCAGTATATACTGTTACATTGTTATTGTAAACATTAAAAAGGAACTGTAACGGGTTTAAGGTGTCAAAACTAGTCAGAATAGTTTTTGTTTGAAAGCTCACTCTTTATTTAAGCAGATTAAAATACAATTTATTTTTATAATACCTTCGTTAAATGTACCTCAAATAGTAAAATATAAAGTGGTATTTGTCTTAAAATTACAATGAATAATACAATCTAGGACCTATAATATATCTTGCAGATACCGTTTAACCACTTATGTTATGTATGAACCTCTATTTTCGGGGAACTGATATCAGGGAAATGGTCGCTAAAGTTGATAATATTTCACTTTGAAACTAATAGTTCAGAGAAAGTATAAAAATAACACAAAAGGTCATGATGCATTGAAGCGTGAGTTTATTTTATTTTCATTTAAATATTAAAGCTTTCTAATGTTTATACATTTTCTCTAATAGATTTTTGCTTTCATTTGTAACACTATTAAAAAACTAAACATGTAAATAATGAATTTCGAATAAGAAAAAAAAATATTGTGAGGTTTTAATCCCATTTTCTAACTTGAGGATGAAGAACAAATTCATGAGGCTCCCAATAAAACGAATTAAAATAACATATTTCCTGTTATGTATCAAAATATAGTATTTTCTTTTTTATCTTCATCATAAAAATTTATGTCTGAATGTGGGTTTTGCTTAAGCACTAATCCCCAAGGAACCCCCAGTGGTTCAATTCGGATAAACAGTGTAGAATATTCGTTGAGGTCTGAGAATTTTTTTAATTATAAAGTGTTTTCCTGAAATATTTTATTAAAACTCGAAAAAAAAGTTAAGAAGTCTAAATGTAAAACAGAAAACTAACAGCTGTTGAAAACTGTCAGTTAAAGGTTCTTTTAGAGGATGAAACATCTGTATGCATTTAAAATTTTACGTACAGTGGGTTCATGAGTAGGATAAGGAGTGGCAGTCAAATACAAAGTTAATACTTAAGTTATATTCCAGATTGCGTCCAATAACAACAACACTATACATCAACTGCTTGAGCCTTCATAATTCTTAGCTAACGTTTATATTTACCACTGATATGACCGATGTAAAAACAGCATATTTTTTTGTACAGGTGATTTACAGACAAATGTTGGTGTAGAAGTTATTTTTCAGTTTTTGAAATTTGTCAATGAAATGTTTAAATGTCTTTACATCCACATAATAACTGTTTGCTCATTTCCCGCATGTTATAAAATGTTTTTAAATTATATTTTACATTAAAATATTAAAAAAAGCAAACCATAGTCACTTTTTTACCTGTTTACAGAAGTGTTTATTTTATATCCGAACCAATATAATTATGTGCATGATTGGCCGCTTTGAAATATTATTGTATATATTATAGTTTTATGGGTCAAAAATATCGAAGCGAAAATAGTAAAATATGTACTATTTTATGTTGAACAGTTAACTCCTCACTTGTAAAAATTATCCTGAATTTAAAGTTTTGTTAGCAGAAAAAATGTGTAAGTATTTTATGTTAGAATAATAAAATAATCAATTTAAAATTAGTGCATTATTAGTATCTACAATATAGTCATACTTTTTCAATTTAATTTGGTATATGAGTTAAATCAAAATGAAATACTGATTTAAATTTACAACATGAAACGAAATACAAACCAAAAATTATCTCCTCTAAGTTGTCCCAATATTCATCCAAAATGGCGTAAGTTAAAATTCTTTGTATAAACGATAAAATTCCCTAAAACCCACATTTTTTCGTGGTTAAATATTTTTTATTTATAAATCAGAAACATTTCAAGAAATTTCGTTCTGCGATTGCTCTGGTTTCCTTACGAAGGCAACTCGCCTTCGTAGTTGCCATTGAAAAAGTGAAACACGATTCTGGAGATAAACAGCTGATGAAGACGCGGTCGGTGATTCCATTACGGGTGGATCGTTGACGGAGTGGCCAACCCTCCAAGAGAACACTGGTGAGTCACAGGAGAAGGGCCAAGCCAAGTGTGTTTGTGATATATGTTGTTTTTGACCAAGAACTACGTTAAATGTATATTCTCAATATCTAACGTTCTCTGTTAATCTTCATACAACAAGAGTTAATTTCTATGGATCACATTACACTCATAGGATATTGGTTTATATTATTTATATATACAAATATAGGTACTTTAAAGATATACATAAAATTCAAAACTGGGTTACATATCAAGTTTAGAGAAACTAGAACTAGATTGCTAGGAAAATATTAAATTTAATGAAAAGTGCTAACAAACATAAAATGAAAATGGTAACAAAACTTAACAATACTGTGTACTCTAGTTAAGATAACGTTTAATTTTAAACGTTATTACACAATACAAACTATTACGATCCGTCCCAACGTTCTTACTTGTGATGATTCATCTAATAGTTGTGACTGTGGTGCTCTGGCTAATATGCGACGACTACCCCAACAAATAAACCTTGTCCATTCACTTGTACAAAAGTCCACTTCCAAGTTTCTTAAAAAGATGCATTAAAGGAATTAATGCCGTCGTGAATGATAAATAGGTAGTTAATTTTTTAACTTTAACATATTGCCATAGTTTAAAATTTGAAACCTAAATAATATTAATATATAAAGGAAAACAATGTACAATTTTCATATACTTTGGAAAGTCAAAGTTCAGTTTAACGTTTGAAGCTTCAAAGAAAAAGGAATTTTGGCTTAAATAATATTTTTTTTATAAAATATGTAGTAGGCTTATTGTGTTAATTAATTATTGACAATAAAATGCTAATAGTTAAACTTATTAGCTATAGAAGGAATTATTAAAAAAATTCCTTCGTTAACTTTACTTGATGTTTTTACGCAGAAGGAATAATGTTGCAATTGTTAACAATATTCATGAAAAATTAAATGAGGAACTTATTGTGTACCAGTCATATATATTAATATTCAAAAATTTTCTTTATGAAAAACTTTATACATAAAGAAAAATGTTTTAATACCTTTATCCATTATAAATGTAGTACGCATAAAAACAAGGGTGGACTGAAAAAAACTTTGGTTTTTACAACCGTAGAACGATATTAATTACAATTATGGAAAAACTCGAATACCAATCAGCAATAACACAGAGGCAAGTATATATTAATGTTATACTACAGAGTAACAATACTAAACATTTGTAGGTGTGGTAATACAGTAATACAGATTAATAAAATTAATTTTACGACTTCCATTTATAATAAACATTAAAAAAACACATAACCAACAAAAAACAGGAATTTACCAACTTGGAAGAAAAAAAACATTTAGCCACTAACAACTGAAAAATGGGTGTATTACCGCAGAAAAACAGGACCCAATACCTTGTCGTAGTGTCCCCTACCGAGTGTACAAGGCTCCTGCCAATATAACATACAAAGCATTTACAAATCTTCGTGTTAAATACAAAAAACAAAAACAAGAACTAAAATAATAGATTAAAATTAATTAATTTATTATGTATGAAGCTTTTTTAAAACGTGTTCTTTGTCCTTAAAGTTTGTTTAGCCAAAAAAACTACGATAATTATAAAATTTAAAAGGGGGGCGGTTACCTTTTTTTGGCCTTCAATGTTATTTTAAAGATAGAAACAGGTCTTGTTGGTATGTAAAAACTATTAAACTACTATGCCTAATTGGCTTCAAATTTGAGAGGGACTAAATTAAAATAAACTAAATAATTAAAACTTTCACATTCATGGGGAAATTATTTGTAAATATCTCAGGTTTATTAATTAATAAAAAATATGATTATATTTTAGATCTCTGCAAAAAAAAATGTTTAGTTTTTATTTTTTAAGATTCAGAAATTTATAACTTTAAAAAAAAATGCAAGAATCTCCATTAACTAAGTTTTAAAAGGCAGACTTTTGTAAATTTTTGAAGTAATATAGGTTCATTAGTTTTTATTTTTCAAAATAAGAGTGTAACCCTAAATGTCCCCTAAAACAGTATACTTTCGGAAAATCGAAAGTTTAAAGCCAGGCCTTAACAGTTACATTACACTAATTACTATTACAATGTAACTAAAAATAAAAACGGAAAATACCAGTAGTCCCATAATTCATACGGTTGGGCCTTCCTTTACTAAGCCTTCCTCCTTTTACTCTTTCTTCTTATTCCTTTTCTTTGGATCTCTTTGTCAAGCCATCATTTTAATTCTATTTCAGTCCGATTTGGTTAAAGTTTCTTCAATCATTAAAGCGTTCCTGGCGTCCAATCTTTTTCCAACAACATTTCACTTTATCTACGGGACCCTTCATTGGGAAAAAAACACAGGAACTGCAATCGACTAGCACCTAAGTTTTTAGTGGTATGAATAACCCATAATACAAAACTAGTATTTAGTTTGTCTGTTTTCAAATTGTGGCTATTTGGGACACTTTTCTTTGGGTTTCTCAGAATTTTACCGTGTTAAAAACAATTTGTCATAATTTATATCAAACTGTCTGTATCACAATACCAATAAAACCCATTTCCTACAAGAGCTTAACCAACATAATAAATTTTTTTAAATGGAAAAAACACTGTAAATGGAAAGTGGATTATATAATAAAAATTCAGCAGTTGTTTTTGATAGGGGAGAGGGCATTGCGGGGGACCCGCCGTATGTCAGTGTTGTGAGGAGAATTTTATATATCTGGGTTACCGTGCACACATATTAAAAAAAAATCAGTAATTTATCAACTTAAAAGGGTCTAAATAATGTTTTACATATAAATTAAAAAGGAGCTATGAAAAAACTGTATATTTCTTTTAACAAATAATTCCAAAATATAGATATTATTTTTTCGCCGAAAAATTACATTGCTCTCCTTTAATAGAAAATCTTCACGTCAAACGTAACGTAAACTTATTTCTACCAATGGAAACGGTGATTCCATAGATTAAAGGTGAAATAGTGGGAATTCGGCTCCTTTTCCAATTTATTTTGTTTAGTTGCCAGTGTCCTGAAATCAAAAACCCTTTTTTCTAACAATCGAACTCCTAAAATGTGAAGGCAAACGTCCGTCCCTAAAGGAGCTTCGAAAAAGTCTGCGGCGCATAAGGGAAGTTCAAAAACGATTTACTTACAGGACCTCTAATACATTCAGTTCGATATATTGGTAAGTCCCCATGTATTCTCCTATATGAAAATGTTACATTCACTCCCAAAAAAGTAACAAATCAGATAATTCAAATTTTCGTGTAATATGTTAACTGGTATCGATAAAGGTAAACACGAAAACCTTCACATTTCACCAAATTTAAATGTTTGAAGACAAGTAATTTATATTGTGAGCTTTACATAAACAATTCATTTACATGTTTATAGTAAATGTTCGGTAATTATTTTCAGTTTCGCCAGGTAAGCTAAAAAAAAAATTAAACCAGTACTTTAACAATAAAAAAATGGGATGGAATGTAAGAAGCCCCATCTTTAAAGATTGGGAATAGTTTTATCCCAAAATCATTTACTTTAACCCAATAAAACTCCCTTTTGATAGGCTATCTGGATAGATATCTACGAAATAGTGAATCAAAATATAGGGATCCATACATAATCGTATTTCTACTAAACCATCAATATTCTAACCGACTTAAAAAAATATACAAAAAGATGGTAAAAGTACAAAACTTTACATACAATAAGGTATTGTCAAGATAACTCATATTACGATTTCGGGATTAACTGTTCGTGGATAGACACTGGGGTACTATTTTTTCCTCGTGTAATTAAACCACTTTTCTTCGACCTGGGATAGGTTCAATAGTGAAACGCTCTGTTATATTTTCAATACTGATGTTTTTATGTTTTGCGGTGATGGGAAATTTCGTTAGATAGTTAAGAAAAATTAAATGTTAGAAAATCAAAAATTTAACAGATCTAGACCACTCTTGTCCTGGCGAATTACTGTTTGATGTGAGAATTCCCAACGCTAAAACGGGGGCTGGACGGTTTTTTTTTTAATATGGAAGTCTGGTGTATATTGTGGTGGTGGAGAGGGGCTGAAAGTGTTATAACTATAACAACATGGCGCTGAAAGCGCGATTATCGTTGTATCCTGCAATAGTCCCCTGTGCAATTAATTGGGTTTTTATTTTTACTTAAAAATATGAATAGTTAAAATAAGGACATTTATTATAAAATAAAAATATAAGCTACAGAACCTGGCCCATTGATTACATCCCATAATCCATATTCGGTAACATGATTTTTCAAAGGGGACCATAACATTTTTATTTGTTTAAGCACTCAGTTAATTTGTTGTTTTTTAATTTTTATTAGGGGACTATTTTTAAAAGTACCTCACAAAATACACTTTTGTGATTGTTTACCTATGACAACTTCCCCCCTCCTGAGAGTGTTATTCCCTGGGGAGAGCAAAGTTTGTGGTGGACAAACTAAGTAGAAATCTCAATTAAATTTTGTCTCTTGGGAAGCCCTTAAAACGATAATCCCTTTTTACAAATTGTCAAAATACTAAGCCCATTAAAATAAGTACACGTTCCCTATACAAATTTAGTGGAGAGATGATTTAACCAATACAAATAATTTCTATTTTAAAATTACCTAACAAATATGTTGTTTTAAAAATATTTCATTTTTGTATAAGTATCATTAAGATTCCTTTTAAAGACAAACTTGTTGTTTAGTAAGATAAAAAACAAAAAAACATGTTTATTGCCACCCAATTTTACAGAGGTGTAAATGAATTAAAATTACTAGGAATTATAATTTAAAAACGTATCAGCAGAAGCCGTTATTAAACCGATACTTGGGTGGTTAACCTGTCCCCGAAAAAAATGTCCAAAATTTCTCAAAATCGAATGTTTTTAAAATGAAGAAAAGGAATTTTATTTTGATTTCGAGAATTTTTACACTCTGGCAATTTTAAAACAACATTGTTTAGTTTTTCGGAGTTCCTAATTGTAAATTTATTAAACACCACACCCAATAAATTTTTTGGGGGGGGGAAAAAGGGGTTTTTTTTTTTTTTTTTTTTAAGCCCGGCCCACCTAATTAAAAAAATTATCAAGGTTCCAATATTTGAAGTTTTGAAGGAATTAATCGTTTATTTTTTGTGCTTAAATTGGTATTTACTTAAGAAATAATGTTATTTAGTGTCTACCTTATCCAAGTAAATCAAATGGCAAAGATATGTTAAAAAAACACACCTTTTTTATCTTCGTTTTAGTGTGTAAAGCAAGCCCAAGATTACATAGTAAATGCGCGAACCTAACCAGTTTGTGGTTTACATAAAAATGATAGGGGGTCAGATGCCCATTACTCCGCATAAACAGGGACGCGAGCTTGGATATAGAAATAACTTAGTTTGCCCGAATTGTGAATAAAAGCCCGGAGATAATGACCTTAAAGAAATCGTCCTTCCCTTAGTTACAAACAACAGTTTGAGAAAATGTAAACTCCAATGTTTTAACATTAACACTTCCCATGTAAACATCACAGCTTCATCTGTTTTTCTAGTGGAAAAACCCTTTCTGCTAAGTTTGTTTAATTTTTTTTTAAACATAAAATGTTTTTGCATAAAAATTTATGCACAAAATTCACCAGCGTTGGTTTGTTTATAAAAAAAACGATTTGTGGTTTTTTCATTTAAAATTCTAATATACAATTCGGCAATTTCAGTTATGTAACATGAAAATTAAGAATAATGGTAAAATTTTAAATGAAAAAATATAAAATTAGTTTTTTAATAAAACATGATTCCACACAAAAGTTTTATGATGAGAAATAACATATTGGTAGTGAAACATAGTATTACCAATATCTTTCAGAAGAAGCAAATAAACAGAAAAAAACATGTAGCCCAGCCGATTAAAATCGAGTTAATCTCCCCTTCCCTTTTGGGAGCCTGCCTGAATTTCATGGTAGCGGGAGTCCCTAGGAGGGGAAATAGTAAATGTGTTAAGCACTCCGCTCCGAGGAAAAACAACACACAAAAGAAAGTGTTTGGCTCGAAGGTCCAAATTCCCAAATATAAAAAAAGTAGAAGGTTAGGGACAACTTTCAATACAACACATTAAGTTTTTATGTGAGATACCTTAGACGCTTAAAAAAACATATTTTGGTTTTAGTTAAACATGATGAAAATCAGCATAGTTAAAGTTCTATAATTTTAAGTTGGTAAACGCAATAATTGCAACCCAAACATGCATTTTCATCTTACACAATTTAATTTTTAACAAAACATGGGAAAGATTTGAGGAGCAAAATTCTTTTCAATTTAATTGGCACTTTCAAAATTCAAAACTTATTTTCAATCCTATAAAAATAAATCATGGTTAATCTCACTACACCGAGTTATATTTGTACCAGTAAATACATTTAATAATGTCATATTTTCAAGGATGCAGGGACAATTCAAAGAATATAGCTAGTTTATTTATTATGAATGACAATGGTTTATTGGGTTTTATTACAGTAGTTTTAAATTAAAACAAATTACTTGACTGGGATTCTGGGTAGCTATTTTCTATCAGTTAATAAAGTTGTGGGTTATTTCCCTAATTTCCCCCGCAAGGGTGTTTAGTAGTTAAGTTACTAAAAATTTGGTATTTTACATTTTATCAGCTGAGCTGCGATAGGACCCGCGATTAATGTCGTGATAGGTAAGTGTTTTACTCCATGCAAACTGTCCATTCCTGGGAAGCGATTGGGGGTCCCATTTGTTCCGGCCGACCAATCATTACTGTGTATCCAGAAAGCATGTCAGATGCTTTCGGTTAAGAGAAAATTTCCTTTTTTCTTTTTAGTTAATAAGATACAGAGATGTGTGGATTAGTGTTTCTTGCCTGTTTTAAATAAATCCTCATAGGTTCTATAACCCTATTTACTTATCCAAAGGTACCTCGTGAAAGCAAAGTTCAGAACTAAGCATTATTATTTTTTTCAGGTCCCCCTAACCACCGCGCTGCTTTTACTAACAATTATAAGCTTAAAAATTTTCTTTACGCCGTTTCAGGTTAGGTTTTTTTTTTTGATAGCTCTGCACCTTTTTTTTTTTTTTTTTTTTTGCCCCCAAAAAAAAAAACATTATCATCTACAAGTGATTAGTCAATCCACTTTGGTAATTCAAAAATAGATATCGGTAATAATAGTAAGAAATTTGTAATTAGAAAAATCAGCTTTAGTTTTTTACTAGACTGAAGTTATTAATATTTAGAAATTTTTGGGAATCAAGCGGAAACCCAACATAATTTCCAGATGGATTTTGCTCTCAATCCAGGGTTGGAATAGGGACCCTTATCTCAATTTGATAGTTATTTAAAGAAAACAACTGAAACTTCATTTGCTGGTAGCTTAATAAGTCCCTAAAATTAGGTTTACCACGGTTTTGTTTAATGGTTTAAATAACGTAATGGTAAACATTCCGTTTAACTGTTAAATAAATAAGGGGGGGGGACCGGTTTGCTCTTTCGGTTTTTAAAATAAAGATGTGTAATATTTACTTTCCTACCGTCACTTTTAATTCGTTTATAGAATAATGAAGTGTTAAAGTTTAGTAACTGAACATGTAAAAAGCTAATTCAATTTAATTGCTAGAGCAGAAAAATGTATTAAAATAACAAAACTTTTTGTAAATTATGGACAAAGGGTTTTTTTTAAAAGGGGAAAATCGAAAAAAAAGCTTTTATTTAAAGATTAAAAGCTTAAACTTAAATCAAAAATAAACTTTTTTTTCAAACTAACTACCCATAAAAAATGTTTAATATAACATAATTTAAAATAAGTGTAAACTTTTAGTTTAAACCTTGCCATTAGGGTGTAAAAGCATCCTAGTTACAAAAGATTTAAAATTTAAATTTTTTAATTTAAATTTTCCCCTTAAATTTTCCAAACGAAATTTGGTAAAGACATAATGGCCTTGCTGACAGACACAGAGCCGCCAACGGGTTTTATCGGAATTTTAATGATAAAATTTTCAAAATTGCAGATGCCACTCTACTGTTTTTTCGTTCAAAAATGGGAACAAACCCAAAAATAAATTTTTGAAAAAACAACTTTTGCTAAAAAAAGGTTTTTAAATAAAAAAAATGTTCTTTTTTTAAAACATTCAGAAAACAATTTTTATGCCATTTTTCGCTCTAAAAAAAATCAGTTTTATTTTCCCAAAGATTTTTTATATCTACAGTGTAAAATTTTATTTTGACTCACATTTGAATGAAGATCTATAGAAAATGGGGGAAAGTTACAAATACATAGGTGTTAACATTTGACCACGATTAAAAGGACAGGCACATAAACTACTAAAACAAAAACCTCTGAAAAATATATATTTAAATTTCATCAGTTTGAGTAAAGTTCTAGGAACGGGGGTTTTAAGATTGACGTACTACGCAATGCCCAAAATCCTGCTCTCTTTGGGAAAAAATCGCTTGGGGTGGTGCATACAAAACAATCCTTAAACCCACTCAATGTTGTTTCAAAAAGCT
Organism: Homalodisca vitripennis; assembly: GCF_021130785.1. Lineage (NCBI taxonomy): Eukaryota > Metazoa > Arthropoda > Insecta > Hemiptera > Cicadellidae > Homalodisca > Homalodisca vitripennis. The sequence continues at coordinate 13,821 of NW_025779122.1, read as the reverse complement.
ATATTAAAAATGGGATTTAAAAAACCCTAAAGCGATTCCCTACTAAACACAACATACAGAGAAACTGAAATTTTTTGCCATAAGAAAACTTTAAATCAAGAACCCTACTTTATATTTAAACCAAAATTCCAGTAACCTCTTTTCTGCAGTTTCACATTCAAAAAAAAACCCCGCTATTCCAATATTACGGGAATTCGATTTTTTAGAGTAAAATAAATCGACCCAAAACTACTAATTGGCTACTACTTCTCCCAAATTTTAAAAATCGAAATATTTCTTCTTTTTTAAAAACAACCCCCTTTAAAATTTTTTTTTTTTTTTTTCTGCGCCTTCATTTTTTTTAAAAAGGCCAAAAATTAACGTAGAAAAATTTTTAAAACGTATCGGAAGCCGAGTCACCGATAGCGACCAATTTAAGACTTTTTTTGGGCCCCCGCTACCTCTCCGCAAACACCCCTCCCCCCATTGGGGACACGCCCCGTCACATTGACTCAAGACTTACACCCGCTTTGGGCTGCATATAGCGGGGGTTGTGGTTTTTCAATTAAAAAATTACAATAATAGTTCAAACTCTTTGGGTTGCAATTATTTTTTTTTACTTAAACAACTCGGTCTAGGGCACGGGCCACATTGCCTTGTAACCCTTTTTCCTTAGAGAAACCCCTTCCTCAGGCAGTTTAAATTTTAACAATTTATTATAAAAAAACCCTTTGTTTACTTTCTTATTTTTCCTTTAATTGGTAATAATTTTTAACATGTATAATCTGCCCCCTGTTTTAAAATTGAAAATTTTAAAAATTTAAACTTATTCATTCTTTTTCGTCACGGAATGACTCTCCGGGATAAGACGGGGGGTTTTACGGGAAAAAAGTTAGGGGGAAAGGCTTTTTTCCCCAAAAGGGTTTTTTTGGCCCCTTGAAAAAAATTTAAAAAAAAATAATTTAGATATATTCTAAATAATCGGGTTCAAAAACCAATCAGCCCAATTGTTTAAACATCTAAATCAAATTTTAATTGGATAAGTACAAAAACGGGGTTGTTTATTTTAAAATTTGGGGATTTTATTTGTAGAAGCGTAAAAAAATTTTTTATAAATAACTTTCAGAGAATTGTGGTTTTTGATACACTTTTAAAAAATAATACTTTTTAAATTTAAAGATACAAGGTATAGTCTGAGTCAATTTTTTACAAAAAAAAATTCATTCCATGATTTTAAACTAGTTCGGTTCTTAGTTTCCGGGAAGCGGCAGTGAGAAAACAATTTCACCCCAAAATTTGGGAAAAATGATTAAAATTTTAAAATACATTTTTGGGGCACTCGTTTACAATCCCTTTTCTAAATTTTTAAAAAAATTTAATCTAAATATTAGACTATCATTACAAATTTTGGGAAAAAAATCAAGAAAAATCTCGACATGGTCCGATAATAATAAAAAATTTTAAAAGGAGGAACGTCATCCAGTTTTAATTGAAATTTTTTAAATAAAAAGGGCCAAACTTTCCAAAAATGGAAAGAAATAAAAACACCAAAACATAGGACTTCCTTTGCAAGGACAACTGGATAGTTTGTTTGGCCCAAAATTACATCTTGTACTTTTTTATTTTCTCTAAAAAACTCGGGGGCCCTACAAATAAAATTGTATAAAAAAAATTTACTAAAAAATTTAAGTAAAACCGATTACCTATTTTCTGAAATTTAACCTTTTCCCCAAAAATTTTTTTTTGAGTAAAGTTTTTTCCCTTTCCCTTGTACCAAAGGGGGTTTTTGTCTAGGGGAAGTTCTAGGTGGTTTTTTTGAATTTTTTTCTTTAAAGTTTTTTTTGGGGAAATTTTTTGGTTTTGGGTTTTTAAAAGCATAACAGGAGTTTAGCCCTTATGCCACCTTACCCAACTTTCACATTGTTGGGGGGTGAGATGTGTTTGGGCCCCCAGACTTCTGTGCAATGATGACGACTCCCTGGTTAAAATTTACTTCCTTTTTGGAGTTGACCAAAATTTTTAGACACAGTCCGTTGCCATCCCTTTCTGGGTTTTAAAATACATGTTCAATTTTCAGGTCTCACACCTTTAAAAAAAGGGTGGTTTTAAAAATTTTTGAAAACATATGTTTATACTTTTTACAACATAAAACCGAGAGCAAATGTCAAAACCCCAAATTTAACCATACAGATTTAAATGTTGTATTTTCTAAACACCAGCTGTTCTTTAATATGTGGAAAAAAATTTTAACTGACTAAAGTTTAAATTGCTTCACTAAACAAAAAAAATTATAAAAATTTTTGTTATATTTGGGTTTTTTAAATATAACTTTAACTTAAAACTTTAAACCCAATTTCCTTTTCCCTGTTTTTTCGTCGAACTTTTATAGCTATTCCCTTTTTAAATTAATAAACCCGTTAAAACTGAATTCTGCCCAAAAGAAAGGTTATACTGGTAATAAAACCAGCATGCATTATGCGGGAAAATTAATTTGTAGCTTTTTTACGCGCCATTAGAAATTTGGGTGCTTCAAATCTCGCTTTAAAGCGCTTTAAGTTTGTGTCATTACAAAGAGGGGTTTTTTTTCAATCCTCCCCCTTTTAATATACGTGGAAATCGTGGTATGTTTATCGGGGAAAAACCCCTTTTAATTTTTTTAAAAATCTTTATTTGGGGGGTTTGGGAAAAAGGTTGGGTTTAAAATCCCCTTCCGGGGGCCAACTTTTCGATTTGGTTAAAACAATTAAAAATTTGAAACAGCCCGATAGTTTTTTTTTAAAACCCTTAAGACATATCGAAAACTAATTGAAAAATAGTTATGCGAAAAACGAACGAAAAAACTATGAGGGCCCCTTGACACTATTGATGAATCTTTTATTTGATAGCTTTACACGATAGGTCCTATTAAACAATATAAAGGGGCTTTTTTTTCCCCTATTAATAAACTTTTCTTAAACAAGAATAGATAAATAAAAGATGCCCAAAAAAAAATACTACTATTGATAATTCAATTTTCCCAAATTACATTTAAAACTGTTTTTGTTAAATTTTGGTTTTAACATTTACCTTAGTTAAAACGGAAAAAAAATCGGGGATTAAAAATAAACACAATGTAAATTTAAATTTTAAAAAATTTGGCTATGTTTTAGCGTTCAAAATTGTAACAAAAACAGGCCAGCGGGGGTGAGTGTGAGAGTGGATTTTTTAAGTTTAAATTTTTTAAAAATTCTATAAAATTACATCCCAGTTCGGATCCTCTATTTTACAGTTTAAAAATGTTTGAAATTTTTCCCCAAAAAAAAATTCCCCCAAATCTCATTGCCATTACCCCTTGCGGGGTGCAGCCCCCTGATTTTTTTTGCACCCGCAAAGGCGTGTAACATCTCTACAAAACGCCCTTCATTTAATTTTTTTAATTCTTAATAAAAATTTAATTAGGTTTCCTGGGGCCTCCCATTTTGAAATTCAAAGATTTTATTAAAAAACCTTTATGTTGTATTTGCCCGATTAGTTTTATTTTCCCTTACATGAAAAATCTATCTTTAATAATCCTTAATTTTTTTTTTTCCTTTTTGCTTTATTTTTTTTAAAAACCCCCAAATTCACATTTCAGGTGTCCTCTATTTTTTTTAAAAACCCTTCGGCCCCAAAAAATACACTTTCGCTTCTAAAACGCGAGCACTCTGGAAAGAAATTTGTTATGGATTTTTTTATAATATAAATTTTAATACTTTTTTTTTAAAAAATTTTTTTTAAAAATTAATAAAATTTCATAAAAATTATTTAAATAAAATTTATTCGTGTTTTTTATAAATGAAATTTTTTTAATTTTTTTAAAACGTAAAAAAAAAGGGGATAAAAAAAAAAGGGTGAATCACCTGAAAATTTCACAAAAAGGTTATGTTTTTTTTAAAACCATTCTCAAGTAAAAAAAATTTTATTAAAGTTTTATGATTAAAAAAAATAGTGTAAATTGTTTTTTGCTTTTTATAAAAAAGTAAGAAGTTTAAACTTTAAATTATTGCTTACTACTTATCACTATAATAGTAAAACCAAACTGACAATAATTATTTCTAAATGAGATCAAAAAGGGGAATTTTTTAACTGGGAAAATTTTTCCCAAATTCATTTTTAAATGTTTTAAAATTTTAAAATAAATTTGAAGATTATTTTTTAAATGTTTCCCTTTTAATTTGACCCGCCCCATATCATTTTGGGGGGAAAAGAAATAGAATAAAAAAAAGTATTGAAATAAAGGGAGTTAGTATTAAATAGCTGCTGAAAACCTTCTCTCTTCCCAAACACATTTCCCAGGGGTAAATTTTTTTTTTTTGATAAAAAAATTCAGCATTTTTAATGAAAAATTTTTTTAAAAAAATTTTTTGTTTTATTTTAACCCCAAACACTTATCTAATTTTAAAAAAAAAATTTTTTTTATAAATCGGTTTGTTTTTTAAATTTGGACCTCAACAAATTTGGGAATAATGTAAACTATTTCCCTGATTATTTTCTTCTAGGGGAACGGGAATAATTAACTTTTCAGTAAAAAAACCTGTGTATGGGTTGTCGATTTGATCAAGCCTATCGGAAACAACAACAGTTACAAATCTATACATTATCACAAATCAATATTTTTGGGGTCAACATTTTGCTTGACTATGGCCACCCCCAAAACTAATCCAAAATGAATGAATTTTTAAGGATTATCAGCCCCACAGGTGTTAAATTTTTTTTTTGTATTTTCCCTATCTTTAAATATGACTTAAATTGACCCTTTAATGAAAAATTTTTTTTAGCCTTTTTAAAATTATTTTTACATCAAATTTTTTATAAAAATATAAATTTTTCCCCCCACTCACTGAAAAAAAAAAAATTTTTCAGCATTAAAAATATATAAAAAATTTACTGAGTGGAGGAAAAAATTTTTTTAGAGTACAAAAGGAAACTTTTTTTTTTTTTAGGAGGCATAATTTTTGTGTATTTTATTCTTATAATCACAATAAAAATTTTTTCAGAATAAGAATAATACACATTTGTCCCTTCCCCCCACATCGGGAACAAAAAAATTTTGAATTTTATAATACAAAAGGTCAAACACTCACAATGCACTTGTGTTTTTTATTAATTTTAAAACGAAAAAAAAAAAACAGCCTCTTTAGGCCCAACTTCAGCTGAATAATATAAAAACTTTAATCGTGAATAATATTATTTTTTTTTCCCTAATTATAAAATAAACCCTTTAACAGTTTTTTCTTCATCAAGTCCTCATTTAAAAAATTAAAAAAATTAAAAAAAGAATTAGCCCCCAAACGGGTTTTGCCGGGTTTTTTGGGGCTGGCCCCCTTTGCAAACGATTTTGCAAATTTAATTTTTTTTTTATAAATTATACAAAAGGGTTTTTATATAAGGGAAATTAAAAAAAACTTTTTTTAAACACGATGAAAATCATACTTGCTTGTAGATAAAGCTCTTCCGTCTTTTTAAAAAAAAATATTTTCCCCTTTGGGTTAAAAGGGGTTTAATTTAAAGTTAAGTTGAGTTTTAAATCCGGTTTACCTTTTTTTCTTGGGGTTTTAGCGGGCTGCAATCTTACGGTAACAAACCCTTTACTCGTGGGTTCTTGAGAATATTCGTCAGAACTTTAAAATTTCACATTCACTTTAATAGTTTGTTAATTTTTCCCAAAAAGGGAAGCAAGAACCCGGGATGAACACTTTTTTGTTTTTTAACCCTTTTGGGTTTTTTTATATCAACGTACGAGTTTACAAAATAAAAATTAATATTTTCAAAAAAGCTTTACAAAATAAATTAAATTTTGTATTTTTGAAAAATTTTGAAAAACATCTAAAATTAAAACCCCAAACGGACTTTGTAAAAATAGTAATTAGTTTTTATTTTAATTACAAAATTTTTGTTTTATAAGAAATTTTAAATTATAACCCAAAAAAACGTAATTATCACGTATTTAACGTTTTTTTATCAAAAATATGATGAATGGGCTGTCCCGAGCGAGGTGCGAAAACATTGTAAGGTTTTAGCAAGGAGAAAAAACAATTTTATGGAAGTAATTTTTTTTTAAAAACGGGAAAACAGGCGTAAAAAAAAACAGGGAAAGTGGTTTGGGTTACCTTGGGAAGTAAATATCAAACAAGGAAAAAAATTTCATAATTTTTGCTTTAAAAAAAATTGCTTGCAATAAAATTTTGTAAAAAAATAACAATTAAAAAAGGGTAAAAAATATTTTTACAAATTTTAACTTTAGGGAAATTTTTCCAAAATTTTAAAAAATCCACCCAAAAAAAATTGGAAAAATAATTTTTCTTTTTTTTATCCCTTTTGTTAATATTTTGTGTTTTTTAAATTTTAAAAAGAAATTTAATAACCATGTCATCCTAAAAAATACAGGACATAATTTTTAGATTAAATTCTATAATATACTTTGCAAAATTTAAAAAATGAAATAATCAACATGACGTAACTATATATTTACTGGGGCTAGTCACTGTTAAATCAGGTTTTCTACATATACATTGGGACAATTTTTTTTTAACATTGTTTTTAAACCCAAAAAAATGCATACATTTTTGCACATATAAATACTTGAAAAACGGGGCGGTTTCCTTTTTCAAGGATAATTAAAGGTTTTTTTAAACGTGGCGGACAAAATTTTGAGTATTGGGAAAATAACGCCCCCAAAGTAAAGTCCCAAAAAACAACCGAAAATTTAAAACCCTGCAACACATTTAAATAAACGATTTTTTTGAAATGATTTTCTTTTGTTTTTAAGATTTTTCCACTTTTTAAAAATATCATAGGGTTGACTCACAAACTTTTACTCTGCAATTTTTCTTGTATTTATTTTTACCTATTAGATGGAAAAGAAAAAAATTTTTCCCTTTAATTTGACCTTTTGGGACAAAAAAAAAAAAATAGCGTTATATTTTAAACAAAAAAGAAAACCCACATAAAAAATTATAAAATTTATAAAAACTTTTTAACAAGAGTTAAACCCCTTTGGGCAGATAGACACGTGGCAGGGCCCGGCCCAATAATAAAGTATATTGGGTTTTTGGTCTCAAAAAGTGCAAAAAACGTTTTGGGAAAAATATATTTTATTTTTGTTTAAATCTCAGTGGGGTTTTTTTATAATATAATTAAAATATTCTTTTTAAAACAGTTATATCAATTAACTCTTATTTCGAATAATTCTGTCAATAAGAAATTTAAAAATAGTAATAAAAATCGGGGATGGTGAGGTCAAAGTTTTAAATACAAGGGGGTTGCTTGTTTTTCTGACTTTGAAATGTCCCAAGTTTTGTTAAAAATAAAGGCCCCTTTTTATTGTTTTTTTACCTTTTTCTTTTAGATTTAAAATTTTTATTTTTAAAGCTTTTTTTAATCAGGACCTCTAAATCGTATTGATATATTGAGGGCCTTTTTCGGACTGATAATTGAGATTTTACAAATAAGGGTTTTAAAAAAATCTTGATAAAAAAAATCAAAAAAATGCCTCTTATAAATTAAAAGTATTTAAAAAAACTTTAACTTCAATAATGTATACTTCTTATATTAGTGTTCCCGTGTAAAAATTTTTCAAAAAAAAATAATAATAATTTAGGGCGGTTTTAAAGTTTTTAAAAGTTTTTAAATTTTTGAAACCCACAAAATTTTCTTGTACTTTTGTCAAAAATAATTTTATCTTTTTTTAGATACAAAAACTCAGTAGTATAAAATTTGGCCCTTTTTTGGGGCAAAACACCTGAGACCAGTTCTGGGAAAAAAACCCCTGGAACCGAATCTGGGACAGAAATTTTTTTGAGAGCGCCAAAAAGTGTGAGTATGGTAGCAGGGGGAACCAAATGCGATTCCCCAAAAATTTTTTTTGACTTCGGGTAAAAACTTGTGAACTTTTGTACATCACTTGCAAGCTCAATTTTCTCGTCAGGGGGAAGGGGCGAATTGGGTTGAAATTGTTTTTTGGGCCCAATTTCCAATTTTTTCTCCCAAAAAGGTTTAAAATAAAACCATGGTTTTCCCTGCTTTTTTTTTTGTTTCATATATTACAAGAATAGTTCCCCGTCCCCCACCCCCCGAAAACTCATCGTAGAACCTCCAGGCACAAGGGTGTCCAAAAATAGGAGGATCGTCAAACCCCCGAAAACGCTCTGATTATAAACCCCAAACCCCCCTTTTGGCCCCAAAATACTTGACTACTTCCCATTGGGGGATTGACATCGCCATATTAATCAAAAAAGAATTTTCCCTTTCACCACGTTTTTACATAACAAGTCCAGTGGTACCACCGGGTGAAAGGTCACCAAGTTTACAATACCACATTCAAAAATTTGTAGGTTTTTTTCCCGGAAGTAAACGGTCCCCAAGAAAACACCTCAAAAATCTTTTAAAGGGGTTTTAAAATACCTGCTAATTTTTCTATTTCACCAAGAGACAGCGGGAAGATCTTTTTTTTTATTCACAGACAACAAAGCATCAACTTTTCCCACCAAAATGTCGTTTCCAACCCTCTACCCTTTTGGGTTTTTTTTCAATAATGTTTCTCTTCAAATCCCTTTTAAGTCATTTTTAGAGAAACCCTCAAATTACGTTTTTGGGGAACGTCAAAATTTCGTTTAGAGAACGTCAAATTACGTTTTTGGGGGAACGCAAATTACGTTTTTCAGAACGCAAAATTTCGTTTGAGAACGCCCAAAATTTCGTTTTTGAGAACGTCAAATAACGTTTACAGAACGTCAAATTACGTTTAAAGAACGTCAAAAATTTCGTTTAGAGAACGCAAATTTTCGGGTTTTCAGAACGTCAAATTTTCGTTTTTCTGTAACGTTGTACAACGAAGTAAATTTCTCAACCCCTTTGTTTCCTTTTTTAAAAAAAAAACATGTATTTTTTTTTTTTTGTGGGTTTTGGGTTTGTATTAATAGATTTTGAATCCATGAAAGGTGTTTTTTCCCGCACTCAAAACAGAGAGCCTCAAATTGGTTTTAAAGTCATGTCAAACCTACAAAGTCCCGGGAAAACTCCTCTTTTTTTTTAAACACTTGTTTTTTTGTAAACAACACAACAATTAACATTGTTTCGTTTTGACCTTCCAAAATCAACCCGACCAAAAGTCTGACTCAGAAAGAAAACAAAAAATCCCTTTATGACGTCCTCTAATGAAAAAGTCTTTTTTATTTTTTTTGCTCTTCTAGGGGGCAGTCCTCGATTACCAGAAAATGAGTTTTGGTTTCCCGTCATCGTAGAAATGAGATCTTTACAGGACGAAAAAAAAAAACGCTTTTTTTGGTCTTCTAAGGGTTTTTTTTTTTTAATCTACTGTAAATTTTTTCAAAGGCCCGATCTACATATGCCGGTTTTTTCCTATTGAACCCACTAAACACTATAGATTCCCTTTAACGGAACTCCATCTTTTTTTGGGAAATGGGAAAATTTAATAACAAGTTCCTTTTTCCCCCACCCCAAAACGGTCCTACAATAAGACCCGTAACGGTCTAGGTAAAAATTGGTCTTTTGAATTTCTCTCCCGCAAAACACTTTAAATTTTCCCTATTAAAGTTCTCTTACATACATTTTTCAATTTAACAGTTTTTTGCATATTCTATGATGACCCCATGCAGGGTTTTTTGGGTATTGTCTTCGAATTTTCGAAAAAGCTTGTCGTCCTTTGATGAAAGTACCCCTTTAAAGGTGTTTCTTTCGCTGTAGAGATTGTGTGCTTTTACTCCGGGAATTTTTAATTTATCGTTTTTTAGTGCTCCCATGTTAAATAAACAAACAGTCTTTAAAAGTTGCAAAGGTTAATTTTTATTTTTCAAATACATTTTTTTCCCCGCCCTTGACCTCTTTATGTAATGGTTGTCTTCTATGGCTCGAATTTCATCTTTTGGGTCGTGTCCCCACAAACTCTCGCAGATTCGACCATTAAGTTCATCTTTTTATTTTAAACCCCGAAATTTTTTGTTTTCGTGGGGGGGGGGCCCCTATTGGTTGGGGTTGGGGGATCACTTGTTCAAATAATCCCAAATTTTATTTTTTTCATGTCTTCGTAGAATTTTTAGTTTTGAGTCCCTAAATCAGGGGAAACGGTATCGGTTTTAAAACCCTTTTTTATATTAGATCCATACTTTTTCCTTTTTATTACAATTTTAGTGGAAATCATACATCAGTGTCTTTGATATGGTTTTAGAATACTCAAAACCTACGTAAATAAAGGGGTTTTTTTAAACAAAAGTTTTTTTTTACTAAAATTACAGCAACTAGGTTTTCTGGGAAAGATGGTTCGACTCTTTTAAAAATTTTGGTTTTCTAAACCCCCCTTTTTCCCCTAATTGGACTTTTTACCCAAAAGAATGGGCCACAACATTTTCTCATATTTTCCAAAGTTTTTTTTTCAAAAAGTTTTTTATTTAAATTTGAAAAAGTCTTTCCCCCCCAAAAAAATTTTTTTGCCCTTTTTTACGCTTCCAGGGAAAAAAGATTAAAGGTACGGTTTGGGAAAAAACCAAAATTTCTTTGACTGAAACTAAAAAACTCTATGAAAATGTTTTATTTTCAAAACCCAGAAAACCCAAAAAAACCCTTTTAAAATTTTTTTAAATGTACGACATACTTTTTCCTTTTCGTAAAGATTGTCAAAAAGCTTTGCCCCTTTTCGATCCTGGTGGGGCTCACGTTCCCGGAGGGGAGAGGTAAAATCAGGAGTGTAAAGTCGTGTAGTTTTTTCAGGATATTCCAAATCAATTCTAATAAGTACCTTTGGGGGGAATCGTCACTAACTTTCATTACATCGATGTCGTAAATGCTCCACTGAAAGTTTTGGGATACGGTTTGTTTTTAAAAGACATTGCCCACCCAAGCCCCCCGGGTTTTTTGCCAAACCAAGTACATGAGGGAATTGTTTGGTTTCGATTGTCGTAGCTTTTATTTAAAGGGTTTTTTTGCCTTCGCATTAAAAAATGAACACTGTGAAATACCATCACGAATACCCCCCTTTTTAACCATGAGTACCATATCGATGTCAAATCAATAGGGGGCAGTTTTTAACTTTGTAAAATTTTTTGCATTTCGTTTTCCCAAACCAACCCCCGGGGCGTGAAATACCTGCAGGATCTAATAAGTAAGTATTGAGGGCAACATCCCTGAAGTTTTTCCCTAACCTCTGCAAGCAAACAAGACATCGTTTTTGTTATATAGCATTGTATAAATTTTTTCATGTTCTGAATGTAAAAAGGGGGTCCCCTACATCGCACGGGATATTTTTAATCTTTATTTTTTTATGTGTTTTTTTTAAATTTGGGCAATTTTTAAAAAATTTTCTTGAATAGGTAGTGATGTTTTCCCCTATATTTTTGTATACTGTCCCTGTAGTCGTAAGGGTTTCACTCCCTTTTTGTAGCAAAAAAAAGAGGTCCTTTACCACTGTAAAAAAGTTTTGGGTGTGGGTTTTAAAATTTAGGGTCTAATCAGATTCTTTTTCCAAACCTTTTCGAGTCTTTTTTGACCCTGAACTTGAATGAAAACCCATGAAACGTAGTTCAATTCCACCCCTTCCACACTGACCGTGAAGGAAATGTACCGCTCCTCGTTGTTGGGTATCAATGAAATGCAAATTTTCGAACTTACCAAACTTTTTAAATGAATAGGTGATGTCGTAACCTGCTAAATTATGAATAAAAACGGGAATGAACCAGGTTTTTTGAAATTGATGTTACACTTGTTGTGAGCTGCTCCTCTAAACAAACCCGTAAAATTTGGTTATGGTCTCTAACACGATCATCACCAAGAAAACTTCCACAGATGTGACACGTAGTAGTAGATTCAAACATTTCCTGTTGCTCTTTTGTTATCAACTGCATGGGGGACAAATTGCTTCACTCTTGTAAAGTTCATCGACTCCTCAATCAACGATTTTACAAATACATGTGCAGAAATCGTTTCCAAAGTATTTAATCGGTGGTTTGGAAAAGCCGTCCTCTGACACCCCATACATCCCGAAGGAAATGGCATTATTTTCTGAATTTAATAGTGAACGACTGAGATTACCATTACAATCCACTTTAACATGGTTGACATGTTAAAAATGGGTGCTAGACAGCATTCAAAGTCTGCGTAATACACAAAGGGCACCCTCATTGAGCAATTGAAAAACCCTTTAAATCTAATTTCAGTTCTGGCTCTGGTAGTTCCAATTTCACAGCATCGTGTGTGTTACAGTCTTCTCTATGCTTGATGAGTAAAATCCTCTCTCGTAAAGTGTTGCAAACACCTATTGCATATCCACATCTTATGTCCCCTTTCGTGAGATCTGTGAACTAACCAAACGGGACAAAATCTTTGATCCAGCAGTAGTGAGTGTTTGTTTTTTCTCTGATAAACAGTAGATTAACATGTTTTTCCATCTCGTTATCAGTTTATTCTCAGTGGGAATATATCGAACTTGTCATAATAACATAGACATTAACAGAAATTCCACTACGTCTTTCAAAACTTTGGTATATCATCAAGTTTCATGGGGCATTCGCAAGTTGCCAATGCATGAAGCAGCTCTCGTTTGAAAGGTTCGTAATTGCTGATTCTTTCTGGATGAACCTTTACTGGATGTAAAGCTGCCAGAATAGACCACATAAAACATTCTGATCTTCGTTTTTTACATTAATAACAGCCTTTTTGGGTTGAATCTGTTTTGGTAAACCACATAGCTGGAAACCGTGAAAAGGAACGTATCGGTTGACTCTGATCTCCAAGTCTTTCACACTTTTTAGTGACCATTGAGAACCGTTTGCCTCAAACTCCTCCATCTCAAACCCCAAAATCCCTTTAAATTTTGCTGAGTTATAATATAAGACAGAGACGTTGTCGAGTAAAAAATTTCATTTTTTGTGTTAAAAGTTCATGACTTGAGTCACCTCCACATAGTTTATTATTTTTTTGAATTCAGCATGATAAACCATTTTTACCTTAAGATTTTTTTTCTTTTACAACTTCCTGAAGTTTTCAACAACGATGGTTTGCATGTCTCAAAAAACTTTTTGGATCTTTGATCCCCGTTTGTTCATAATCACATACGTTTTCAATCTTCCGTGAATGCCGACGGACTTTGATATTTCATCAATATTGTCTGTAACTCCTCTGGAGACGTACGGAAAACCCAAAGAGGTGTTTAAAAGGGATTCTGTTTTAACAAAGCTTCTCTGTTCCATGGTAGGGCTAATCGAATTTCAATTAATTGTACAGTCGGGGTCTCACAATAATCTTTTTCACCCTTAGGAATCTTTGTGGGCTTCGGTTTTCGGACATCGCTTCAAAAAGCTATGTCGTTTGTATTGACCTTTGGTACTTGTTTACTTCCCTTGGGCGTTTTGGGGGATTTCTTTACCAGCATGTTAGTTGGGGGGTGCCGGCATTTGGGGGCAGTCTCGTAATGGGGGAATATTTCACTCCTGACGAGGACCTTCATGAAAAATGCTGACAAACGGGGTATGGCGTTTTTGATTGTTGTGACAGTTTTTCCGTTTGGGTGACTCATTTGGGGTTTCACAAATCCAACACATTTTACTTTTAGGATCTGGTTTTTATTTCCACTTTTTCAACGTTCGTTTTATGTCATTTCCCTGCTGGTTTTGGCACCTTTTTTGGATTTTTTGGCGCCGAGACATGTTGGAAAAATGTTTTTTCCTTATGCATTTGGGCATGGTTTCTTCTGGGGGGTTTTTTTGAGCACGTAAAATCGGGCGGACTAAGACGTTGTTGTTTGGCCTCTGGGGTATGGTGGGGAATGGGGATACAGGACTATATGGAAAATCATGAATGTCGACTTTTAAAAAA